>NC_031980.2:4662345-4962345 GCF_001858045.2 Oreochromis niloticus
CTGGAGACAAGAATCGTGTAGTCTACAGAGATTGTATCACTTTAAGTAACAGGCAATGAGATTGTTAAGTATAATAACCCCATCCCCTGTGTGATGCTTCTGTTATAATACAGTATTGTCCAGGTTACTGCATTCGATACCACATGAACACTTATGGTTGTACCGAGATATATAGTATCTCACACAACTAAAACATGTTTTGTTTTGTTTTGTACATGAAGTTCGATTTATACATTGTTGTGCCTTTTGTCAAAGTTTGATCAAACTCTGTTATAAAGAAGACTTTGATAGGTTATAAGGTAGAAAACAAATGTGAAACATCTCCCGTAAACCCTGTGTCGCCTGCCTTCTCCCAGATATACGAGAGAAGTCTACAGGTCCTTCAACAAAGAGCACAAAAGCTCCAAAACAACAACACAAAAAACAAAACAAAAAAACCCCATGGCATAAAATCCTGTCTGCTCACCACGGGCCACAAATCCAATCCAGCAATCCAAGAGAGCGCAGGTAGCAAAACTTCAAAATCATAAAGTGCTCTCCAGAAGCCACTCAGACCTCGAGAGCTTGTCCCTGGCCCGGCGAATGTTTGTTGTGCTCTCGAGCTGCGGCAGCTCTCCGCTCATTGACAAGCTGCGTTTGGAGCGCAGGCTGGCCCCGGTTTTTGGGTAGGCCATGTAGCAGCGCTCCGCGTACGAGTCTGCATTGAACGAGTGCCTGCGGTTCACCCTCATCCGTCCTGCGGGAACAGTCATGTATTGTGGAGCGACTTGATGGGGCCGCGGACCCCTGGGGACGGCAGTCCACTTGGTGGGCTGGCCCGGTACAGCGAGAGTGATGGCTTGGGCCGTTTTCACTTCCGACGAGTTATTCCGGTTCATGTTTTCGAGCTCGACATCTGCTTCAGCTCGGCGAGCCTCTGAGGGTTTTGTCGGAGCGGTCGAATGCTTGGGTCTCGGAGTGCCCGGGGAGGCTGGGTGCCAGCTGTGACTTCCAGCTGAGGTAGAGACCGTGCAGTCAGGGACAGACGGTTTCGTGGACGCCACCACGACAGGTGTTCGCTGCTTGGCTGGCTCCGAGGGAGGCAGGGCGACACGGAGGCAGTCCTTGTCATTCTTCTCTGGCCGCAGAACCTGCTTAGAGAGGGACTTGGGAATCCCACAACCCTGTAGCTGTCCATCACTGCTCAGTGACCTAATATCCCCCATCTCTAGCGCCTGACAGGAGACAGGGAGAAGGCGAGAGCGAGAGGAATGAAAGCAAATCTATGAGACACACATTTCAATACAGACAGAACCAATAAGGATTAAAAGAACAAAATGCGAGGAATCGTCGCCCACTGACCTTATCTGCATCCCCTTGGTTACACACCCGATAACGCACAATGAGGAAGATGATAAAAGCAAGCACAGAGGCCACGATAATCCCTCCAATGATAACCACAATGGTACCACCGAGAAACTGGGACTGCATGAAATGGCATCTCAGGTACTGCGGCTCAGTGGTGAAGTGGACGCAACCAATCACCCTGGTGGCGGTGAGCGAGGTCACCTGGTCGTCATAGATGGCCAACACGCACAAGTCGTAGTGCGTACCAGCCGCCAGGTTGTTTACTAAGATGCTCTTACTGGTCGGGGGTATCATCCTGTAAAAAAAAGAAGAAGAAGAAGAAGAAAAGGCTTTGTGACTGTTCCGACATACTTTAGATTAGAGAAGGCTGAATGAAAGGAGACAGAGCAAATCAGATTATCAGCCTTATTGTTTTGTAGGGATAAAAATGACATGACAATCATTTATCTCTCAGGGGGCTATTTACGATCTGTCTAGGCATAATCTTTTGTGACATTTGATTTATTCTCTCAAACATCATTACAGATAAAAGGTTGCTTCGGTAGCTGGGGACACGCAGATCCCCCGTTTGTTCACAACATCAGGATTACAGGACGGGACACAACTCTTTAATGTCTCTTTAATTCTGTGGCCGCGGCTGATACACCATATGTGTTACTGACTTTGAAGTTCATTTAGGGAGAAAAAAAAGGGTGGTGGTGGGGGGGCAGTGGGCTATCTTGCGAAATGATCCTATCATATCACAGTGATTAGCACAAAATATGCGGTGAAAGGGTGCAGAGATGAAAGAATCCTGTGTACGCCAGTTCCTCAGATGGGCATGTGTGAAGCCTCTGATGCTTTTTTTGTAAAAACTGTGGAAGACTAGTCTTTCATCTTCCTATGAGTCCGCAGCTTAGTGCTGACATTCTGTTTTGATTTTGTTGATTAAGCATTATCAAGCCTTTGCACGTCGTAAATGACACACTCCAGCAAGGGGAGATTACGAGTCGAAGAATGAGAAGTCAGATACAGCGCATTAGTCTATCTTCCTGATAGGATTAATAGACGTCACAAATAATCGTGTTGACAGCCAGGTCCATTTCTTAATGACTAAACATCCAAAGTGATTTAGAGATTCAAAGAACACCGTGAAGGTAAAACAAGGGCCGTGGAATGCATGCATACGCTTAGATTCAGCTTTAAAGTTTGTTGGGCAGTAAGAAAAGGAGCTTTTTCTTCTAGAGCCTAACATTGTGCACATTTGCTCACCTGTATACCAATGAATCATCATACGTCCCATTATATTGGATCTGAAACATGCGGATTCCAGGAATACTCCTGTGGAAGTTGAACTTGACCAGAGCTGAGGTCGAGGTGGCCTCAGCAATTACTACTTTCTTCTCCTGGCTCGTCTTTGCATTCCCCAGAGGCACCCCTCCTGCCTCTGCCCCAGTCTTGGTCACTGTGGCGATATCTGATGAGCCGGGGTCACGTTCCTGCTCCTCGATTGTGTTATTGGTGATGTGAGGGAGTTTGGTAATGACCAGCTTTACTGCACTGTGGGCCTCTCCGGCTGGGTTGGAAGCCACACAGGTAAAGGAACCTGAAACAAAAACCAAACAGATTAACTTTCTGCCGTCTTAAATTCATCACAATGTACAAATAAGCCCTGTGGGTCATAAATGTGTAATAGAGAGCTTGGCAAAGAACCAATTACATATATTATTAGTTCCAATTTCTTCAGTTGAGTCTGTCAGAAAATGCCAATGATGATACTTATTTGTGCAACAACAACATCTACAAAAGATGAACAGTATCTGAAAGTCATGTCCTTAAGAAATAAGAGGAAAAAAACCCAGCAAAGACCCATTAGATGCATCTGGATGTTCAGCTAATCCATCTACTGTCCAAGCCAATTCTGATACACTTCAGCGGAAATGTGACTGTCAAAAAGCCCTTCTTAAGAAAGGGAAACAGGGAGAAAAGTCTGAGGTATGCCACATTACACAAGAACCGGACTGAAAGTCAGTGGCAACAGATCTTATGGAGTGCCAAATCCGAATATGTAAAATTTGTCTCAAATTTTTGACAATATAGAGGAGGTCATGAGGGAAGCACAACAGTGAGCATCTACAGCCATCTGTAAAGCATCTCTAAAACATGGTGGAGGCTCTGCATTTAGCCACTCTTGTGGATCTTCTAAACATTTGTGGATATATAAATGCTGAAAGGTACCCTAACATTTTGATCCATCATGCAATGCATGAGCCGGTGCAGTAAAAGCATAGCTAAACAGAAAAATACACACAATAGAACACTATCAGTCATGGATTGACCTCTCTGGAGCAAGAACCTCAACATTACAGAAGCAGTGTGAGATAATCAGAATAAAAGGGAAAAAACATCCAAAGAAGAACTTTGAATGTCCTTCAAGAAGCCTGGAGAACTATTCATGAAGACTACTTAAAGAAATGATAAGAAGTCGCCTAAGAGAGTTCAGGCTGTGTTTAAGAATAAAGGTGACCATACCAAACATTGACTTTCAACTTTGTTACAATTGTACAAACTCTATTTGTTCCTCATATTCTGTATTTCCATATATAATTACACTTGCTTCACTAAGTCACTGCATCTATTTCCAATTTTCCTAACCAAATATAAAGAAATGAGGAGTGGCTCAAGACATTTGCACAGTACTGTATATTCTCTGGTGCACTGTGATCATTGTACAACTTCCTCGTCTGCTTGGTGTAACGGTTGTGCAGACAAATCAGAGTGGTCACAAACAAAGCACAGAGCCATGCATACTCTCTGTGTTTCTGAATTATACATTACTCTGACCTTAGAGGATCCTCCGGCTCTGCTGATGTGAATTATAAACCAGAATAAACTGAAATGAACTGAAATGGAGGTAGTGGGCTATTTTTCACCTGCCTTTTTGTCCATTCTTTCCATCCTGTACAAATTTATGTTTGACTACATTTGTTTTTTACTGACTTTGTGTGAAAATTTCTTTGGATACAAGGCAAAAACTGCAGTTTTTCAAATGGTCCCCTGAGGCTGACTCCAAAAGGCTAGTCAGTGATAAACTCCCATGCTGAAATGCGACTATTTCCAGCAAAAACACATCAAATAAGTTGAATTTTTTTTAAAACAAAGGTTACAAAAACAGTTTCAGTCCTTCTAACTGATTTCCCCATTGATGACAACTGTGCAGTTTTCAAATTGTGCATTTTTAGGGGTCAGTCTGTGCGGACAGATGGTTGCCAAGACAGGCGGATATAGCCAGTAGCTCTCTACGGGGCTTCACCGTAAACAATTTAAATCAGTGAACTGGACCAGACTTGATGTTTATGGCGTTGGTGCTTTTCACTGCATTCTTAATGCAAATATCTGACAAATAAAAGTGCTTTCTGTTTGCCTAATTGGACTAACAGATCGTCCAAGAAGTCTGTGCTCTCGTCTCTGCGAGTCAAATTCTGGTATTTCATTTTTATGTTACTTAGCACTAATTAGCAGATATGCGATCTGTGCAAAACACCCATCCAGTCTGTTCCTTCAACAGTAGCTTTTACTTAGCACCCCCCTTCCCTCTTATTTATGGTCACTTCTGGCTTCAGACTGGAAACATTGGAAAAACATCACCTAGCTCTCTCCAAAGGAAAACAAACTCAGCCTTCCAGCCCTTATAGACTAATTAATACAAAATATCTAATCTTTCTAGTGTTGTACTTGAAAAGCCTCTGCTTTGAATCAGGACAGTTCTAAGGACTACCTCGGGATAAGTAGCCACTGTGGAAGTCCTGAGCAACTAGATATCCAATTCCAAGTTTTTTACCTAAGCAGCACTAACAGAAACTCTAAAATGATGTAATAGTCAGCCAGCGGCTGGTAATACAGCGTCACCTCTTGCTGTGGTCTTTTATTTTTCTTTCTAATCCTGTTTCGGTCTCTGCACGTTCTGTCCACATAGCTTCACTGTGGTCGACGCCTCCTATCAAACTGATGAACATTGCTAGTGAAGATTTCTAACATTTTGCTTTGATGAGTCCAAATCACATCGTGTATCTTGTGTTGCACATAAGCTCAATACAGCCTGGACTCCACTATCAGTTCACCTCTCTGAGCTTTTGTGCCATTTTTAAGGCTAGCATGGGGAGGTCTGTGTTTCATGCCAAATGCTTCACCAGCTGGAGTTTATAATGGCAGTAGCTTTTGATACTTTTGCTTGTGTGTTTGATCAGTCAACACTTACATCTAGACTAGTCACACAGCACGCCCCGTCACTCCAACTTCCATCAAAGCTAATGCAGAGACAGTACTTACACCGGCACAAGAAGCTTAAAAAAGGACCTTTAGCTTCGGCTGCTGGCGCTAGTGAACACGAATGTGTTTCAAGATGTTAGACACTGTTTCTGGAAAATTTCAAGTATCTTAAATGTTAATTGTTAACAAGTAAAAGTGTCAAAACACATTTCTTTGCAAATAGATGCCTATGACAGGAACTTTGCCACGAATCAGCATACAGGCACATCTCCACACTCAAAATGTTATCACCCGGTGTAAATACTACAGCCTTCCATGCTTATGTGCAAGCAAACAACTAATTTCGCTCGGTCAACAACACAAAAGTCCAGTCACTGCAGTGTAAACAGACCGGAGTCCTTGACAGTGCTGATTAGGATGTCCAGCGTGCCGTCGGTGTGGACTACAGCCCTGGAGGAGTTGGACATAAGGCGTCCATCAGGTGCAATCCAGTGGATAATGGGGTCAGGGTCGCCCCTAGCCTTGCAGCGCAGAGTCACACTCTGACCCTCCAAAGCTCGCAGCTCCTGAGGCAAAGGGAGGAACAGGCAATCAGAGGGAGAGCTTCTTTTAACACCAATTAGATAACAACCCTGATCAAAACTGATAAACACAAATTACACACAGAAGTACTTTTGTGCTGCACGGTGTGGCTTAGAGATTATTATTAATGCCGTTATTGATGATGCTGCGTTTCACAATCTCATTCCCTGTGAATGTAATCAGCAATTGATCATTGTCACGTTACTGAATTAACATTATTATAACGGGAAGATAATCAATGAGACAGTACATCGCAGTTCATACGCTTGAGTCCAAATATAAGTTAATTTTCTCTGCAATTATGCAAAATAGGTCTGCTGAATGTAAATGAGATGATATATCTGTAGTTCTTTGGCAAGGATTTGATCAGATAATTTTGTTTGGATGCATGAATCAAGGATTGAATCACTCCGAGCTTCCACTGTGTATTGAGAGCTGCACTGCGGCCCCATCCCCTAAACTGCAAATAGCTTTATTAAAACTAAAAACTGAAAATCTGACCAAAGAACTCCTCTAAAAACACCATCAGGTGCTGCAGTTTGATTTCATTTTTTAAGCACTTTATATTTTATGATCATTTGCAAGCTGAGTGGCCCAGATGAGTCCCACAACTCTTGTAAGAGTTCTCTGAATCACAAAGCTAATATTTGGTGTGACAGTCAAAGGCAGCAAATAGTGCAACCTTAACTAAGGCACAATCCGATGTGTGGCTCAGAGTGAAGCAGTACAGAGTATTACGTCTTAACGGTCCACAGCTTAACTTGAAGACGTACCTGAGAGTACCTGGTGATGAGAGGAGGCTCGCACAGGAACTCCTCTTCCGAAACAGTCCAGAAATAGCGTCCGGCGAGGTGTTGCGGTGAAGCACAGGTCTCCAGATCATCCTCCCTCTGCAACCTCCGCAGCCAAAGAAGCTCACAGTTACACCTCAGTGGGTTCCCCCCAAAGCTCAGTGCGAAAGATGTAGGGCCCATTTTCCCAGATGTTGCCAGGACCCCGGCTCTCTGGAAAATAGGATCAGGAGGAAGCTTCTGGAGCTTGTTGGAGGTCACATCCAATCGCTTAAGCTTCTGCAACCCAGAGAAGGTGCCCTCTGGGATGTAGCTGAGCATGTTGTGATCCAAATTGAGCGTATGGAGATTGGACATCCTCTGAATGGCCACCCAGGGGGCGCTTTCCAAGTTGTTGTAAGACAGGTCCAGCTCCTCCAGTGCTGTCAGGTCATTAAAGGCCCCGCTTTGGATGTGGGTGAGCTGGTTGTTGTTGAGGATGAGGTGGTGCAGCTTGGACATGCCGCTGAAGGTGTCGTTGTTGATGCGGGTAAGCCGGTTGCTGTCGAGGTGAAGGGCTCGTAGGTTCTCCAGATCTCTGAAGGCGTGAGGCGCGATGGAGCCAATAGTGTTCCGAGACAGAGTCAGATCCACCAGCTTGGTCATGTTTGCAAAGTCTTTGCGTTTGATGCTGGTTACAAAGTTATCCCCGAGACGCATCTCCACCGTGTGCCTGTCAATGTTAGGGGGCACAAACAGAAGCCCCTTTTTGTCACACAGTGTGGCCAAATTAGGGTTGAGCACCTGGCAGACGCAGCGTTTGGGACAGATTTGAACTTTGTGGGCCTTCACAGCCACACCGAGGACGATCAGATACACCAGGAGAGACTCCATTTGGCTTGTCATCAGGTTGATGCGCCTAAAAAATAAACGAAAGAGAGACAGAGATGATCAAACTGTTTGTGAAAACGGCACTGAGTGCAAACCCTGAGATCTATAATTCAAGCTGGGCAATCTCACATGAAAAAAAAGATCTTCTTTTAAAAAAGGAAAGAAAAATGGGCGATTCTGCTCTGCAAAGTTAAAGATTTTCCACTAGGCTGCAAACACTATTACTGTCAGCTCATAGCTCTCGTTTTTATAGCGCAAAGTCTGAGCAAGAAGCTAAGCAAATCGATGCCTGAACAAACAATAAATGCTGCACCATTAGACATGAAACTAATTAGTCACCTGCCGACTTGAGAGTGAAACATCCCTGGTAGTCTTGTAAGATTTTTGTGACAGCTCTCCTTCTAAGCCCCTACTCCTCTGATCATACTTTTTTTTTATATATATGATAATGCCAGTCCTTTTATGTTTGTGTACAGAAGGATGAAAGTCTAGACTGGCAGTCCAGGGTCTCATCAGAGTTATCCTGATATCTCCCAGGATCATATCGCCAATAGGAAGGGATGATTGGGCCCTGTGCCTCAGCGAAGATGTGCTATGCCTTGTTATTGATTTTCTCTCTTCTCTCCCTGATGCTGCTCTTACTTATGACACAGCTGAGATGTGGGGGGAATAAGGAGGGATCCATTTGATGCATCCTGAGACATTGTCAGGGATATACCGTCTCATAAAAGTAAGACTTTGGAGATCAGATGTACCAGAGCAAGAGCGACAGTAGTCGAGATTATATTTAGAACTCATTTTTTTTCTTTTTTCTTTGGTCGAACATGCAATATTCAGCCCTCTGGGTGTCCAATTACAACACACAGAAAGGGACACCAATCAAATCAAACACACAGAACAAGAGATCCAATCCCACAACCTGGGTGAAAATCCAAAGGCCGACCTTTAAATACCGAAGAGAACGGCTGATTTATGATTACAGCTTCCTGTGGTTTGCCGGTAATGCCTCTATTGTCCGTGTTGGGACTCGAAGAGTGTGCAGAAGAAAAATAAACACTTAAAAAGAAAAATCCAGCCCTAGCAGAGAGGCCTGTCAACTGAGTGCCTTCATGCTTCAAAAGATTCTGTTGCACTGGAGCGGTGACACACAACTCCCGGTGTAATAACCTTGACAGAGTGAGAATGAAGAAAATATCATAGAGTAAAGAAAACAGCAGACAGGCAGGTGTGATACCCTGCCATGCGAGGGCATGCAGTGCCTGACAGCTGGGTAAAACGTATTACAGCCCTAACGAGGAGGCAGGAACCATTCCTTTTAAAATGGGCCATAATAGGAAGGGGAGGAATGATATTGTTGGAGACAGAGAGAGAGAGAGAGCACGCTGGGTATGACATTTTCATGAACGCTGCTGATGAAGCAGCGGAGAATAAATGTCTTTTCCTGACCCATTTTTACACGGGACAACTTTACCAAATCCCACAAGATGTGTGCGGAGAGCCGCGGTGCACCGATCTGAGCTGGTGAGAAATGGACCGTGGGATCATTATTTAATGTTGTCATGACTCTCTTTAAAGAGAGCAGATGACTTCACCGTGAAGCAGTGCTGCAAAGCCGTGTGTAGTGCTTTCCAAGTATGCGTGCGGACTATCTACTTTTTATGTGCGCGCACGAGCGTGAGAGGACAGCCTGCCTAAGTGTGTTCACGTTGGTGTGCCAACCACCTTCTGCTCTGACTCTGAATGGTACGGCCTCTGGTTGTGCAATGAGGCAGAGAGGACCTGCTACTTCCAGACTCGAATGGCGCTGAAGACACGATATTGATTCACTCTGTGGAGATGAGGCTTCTTCTTTTTTTTTTTTTTTTCATGGCTGAAAACTCAGCCAAACGTGAAGAGAATGGTTGCAACAGTAATCTCTACAAAATTTGTTCTGTGAGGACAAAAGGACAGCCGCTCACTGCTTAGATGGGCCAGGAAATATCTCTTACTGTCTCCTCAATTTGCATTTAATTACTGGTCTTCCACAGAGATTTGCATAACAGGTTGCACTCATCAGGTACATGAACAAATAAGTAGATGATCAATCAATGTATTCATCAATCACGCACTTCATCTTCAAATGTCAACCTCCCCCCCAAAACCTCCCAGAAAATCATTATCCACTAGGTCGGCCTGTTCATTATAGTGGAGCGACTTGGGAGGGCCACAAATAAACAAGAAAACAGATAATCTAGTGATGCATTAACCATAATCTCCTTCTTAGTCAATCAACTGTTCGTTTACTACCTCCGAGCAGGTCTTTTCACCCTTGGAGAACAGAACAGACTGACAGCACACTCCCACACATACGCACACACACCAGTGGGTGGATTTGTGCCTAATAGAGCCAGATCACTACACAACAACCCCCCTTCCTCATCCCCAGCTATAGAGACACATTCATGTGCAGCAGCAGCAGCAGCAGTAGCAGTTAACAGTAGGAGAGGGTATCTATAGCCTCCCTGGGGTAGCATTGGCCAAGAAAAACCTTATGCAGCATGCTGCATGCCAATCCGGCCGGTGAGGTCATGGGGGATATGTTTTCAGATGGTCTAACTTATGCTGGAGCTCATGTGAGAAAGCCTCTGCAATCCGCGTCTGGGCAGGAAATCAGGGAAAGCATCCCTGCGAGGAGGGGAAGATAATGAGATGAAGTCTGCCAGCGTCTCCACGCAGGTCGGCACAACGGCAGCGGCGGCGGTGGCATCTCGGGAGAGTCTCACCTGAGTTAGCCGGTGGGAGGTGGTGAGGGTGGAGAGGCCGGACATTTGCTACACTGCCAAATACATATATATATATATATATATATATATATATATAAGCTGTGTTGTGTCAAGGAGGTAAACTGATGCTGCAACGTGACGGTAAAACGGTATCGACAAAACAGTGAAACAGCTCCTCATCCTGCCTGCTTTTATGAGAGCAAATGGAGCCGCAGCATCTGCTGAAGTGGATCATATTTGGACTGAGCTAGTAGAAATTCTATTTTGTCGGGTAAACGCTTGTGTAGCTCAGAGCAGCAGACCAAACATTGATGCTACGAAGGACCATCGAACTCACTAACACATGTGAATGTGGCCATGTGCTGTGACACCCTGTCTTCCTTTCGTTTTTCTTTTTTTTCCTACAGAGTCTGCAAATGTTAGAACGTGATAGCTCTTTGGGTGACAGCCTTGATGCCATGGCAACACAGCAAACGTCAGTTTTAGGGTGAGATGTAATCAGTGGCTGATTTTTTTTCTTCTTCAGATAACCTAATATTATTTAGAACAAAGAGTCCTCTCTGAAGGAAAAGGACCTTGACAACTCTTTTGCTTGAAGGCCAGAGCAGACCCACTGTAGCATTTCTGATGAGGAGATTGTGCACTCAGCTAATTCTGGATTGAATTGGATTTTTTTTCCCAGTCTTGCACGTAATAAAAGCCAAAATGACTTGATGGGGAAATCTGACGCAGATTAAATGATTTCTCAGCCCGTGAGTGCATGTCTATCCATCCACATGCGTGCCAGACGGACGGCATACTAAGCAGACCCCGCTGCATCAACAGAAGTGCAGTTCATCAGCATTTACATCACCTTCTTGTAATTTTTCCCCCTTCATCACAAGAAATTCACCTTGATACACTAGACACCTCGTGACCGGGGCGTATAAGCACTTTGCATATTCTTCTTTGAGCATTTCACTGAAGCAGGTGACAGATTTTAAATTCTGATCACCGATTTGTGATCTTAATTCTTGCACCGTTGCGACGTGCCCTGAAGTGATGGGCTTATGACCTGGGATTGTCTTCTGGTAGACAGGGAACGCAGAATCCTCAAACACTAAGTCTGAATATCAATGTGGCCTCCTCAAGTTGAATATTCTGCATACATACCAGCAGGTGTGCAGATACTTACATCTGTCAGTTCCAAAGTGAATTTCGGTTAAAGGAAGTGCAAAAACACTTCTATTGGTGACAGCACGACTCCCTCATGTTATCATTTACATGTGTGTGAGGGGAAGGGGGGGCAGCCATCAGCCATAATGAGATCTCTGCACCTTCTGACTCATTTTCCTTCTTTCAAAGACCCCCAGGATACTAGATTTCTACCTCATGTAGCAGCACTAGCCAAATTGTCTTTAAAAAAAAAAAAAAAAAAAAAAAAGCTTAATAATGCATAAATCTCCTTTACCTTATTAAGTTGTGCAACCATAAGGCATCTCTCACATACTACACATTTTAAGCAGGTGTGCAAGTTTGTGTGAGCCATATCTCAGTTTCAGATCTGAATGCAAGCACTTCTCCAGTGGGGGAAAAAAGCTACACAAAACCTAATTTGTGGGGAGAAAAATTTGGGTCAGTGAGTATGGAGCTGGTCTGCAGAAAAGCCCGGGTGTTGAAGAACCACACATCACTCCTCCTCCGTCAGTGAAAGGAAGCAGCACATAAGCACCAACATTTGAGTGCATTCACAGAGCACAGAGAGCAAATAGAAGCAGCAAAATGAGGCGTGGGCCTTGTTTCACTGGTGTAGCAGTTACAATAATGCCTCGGGTACTCATGGATAATAAGATACGTGATAACTAACACTCCTCACTAGACAGGACCATTATACCTCATCCTTTATAAAAAAAAATCACTAGGACCATTTCCCCCACACCACCACCACCTCCTCATCCCACAGACTTATGATCCTGTTATCAGTTTCGGCTCATTTAGACTTTATCACAGCTTAATTACTGATGAGGAATTTGCATATCAATTATGGGTTTGACCAGAGCACACCAGAGACAAATCTCTCTAAAACACACAAGAAAACACAAAACACATGCAATAAATCAGCCTTTTCCTGCACATGAATCACAGCCACCACGGCCATTATTCTCAGTTTCACCTGTATCAGAGGGGAGGAAAATAGCAGCACCGAACACATACAAGTGGATGCTAAAAATAATTTTCTTTATAAAATGTTCCTCCGCGTGTGAGGAGATTTTTTTTGACCTTGCGGTACAGGTCCTGGGCTGGTGGGGTTACAGCCACAACCCATGTCACAAGGGAAAATCTGAGCGCATTCAGACGAGTCCTAAGAGAACTACTTCAAGTCAATATTTCGCTTCTTGAAAGACAGACTCCGCAAAAGAGTTCAGAGGCTCCAATTCACACCAAAGGCAGCCTGTAAAATACTGATTTTTATTATTTTACCTTGTGGCTGAAACATGGAGCCAAGTCACAGGAGGGTGGGTTTGAGCTTATTTCCTCCCAAGGGGGCTGGCGGCATACTGAGAGTAGCTTGCCTTAAAAAAATGTGCCGCCTGGAGATAATTCAGGTGTCCCGAAACACGCGTCTTGGTTCCTACAGCATGTGACGGCCTGCGAAACCAGCGATGCCCTTCAAGAAATCCATAACCAGCAGATAAAGGACGGCTCCTTTGCGATCCTGTGTAAGCGGTAAAATGTTACTCTAATTCCCCCTATCGAAAAAAAGGACTAGAGCACAGGCAAACCCCCCAAACAAACAGGAAAAAAACCCCACACACAAGCTGAAGGGTCCCGGCGTGGCTCTGAGGCTGCAGCTGTGTAGGGATCGTCTCTACTGCGCATCCGCCTGGATGCAGCTCCAGAAGAGAAAACGCCTCTATAGCTTTGTAGCGACGGGCAGCTTTAACATCTACAGCAGCGCTGTGAGGGACTGCTGCTGCTGCCGTTACTGTGCTCAATCCAGCCAGATGTTCGTATCGCTTTCACGGGCTTTCGCCGGCGACGCAGGGTTCAGTGTGAGTTAATCCAGATTGACTGAAGGGTTGCTGCCGTAATATATCCCTCCCCTTCCCCTTCCCCTCCTTACTGCCCCCGGACTACTGTCAACCACCGACCCGGCTCCATTTCTGACCAGAGGTGTTGTGCTCGGAATGGTAATCGGTGCGCTCTGAGCTGCACAGAGACCATTTGTGTGCACAGACAGATGCAGTGCCTCCCAGCCTATCTCACAGGCAGGCATCATCATTTATTCATGGAGACTGAACTCTGCTGCACGAACGTTGAGTCGATTGAGCTTATGATATTCTCTAAGAATTCAATTTGATTAAATGAAGAAGAAAAAAATATGGGGCTGAGATGCTGATGCAGATTCAGACATGCAGGACATGAAGGCTAAGTAAGCCAGGCAACAACAAGTAGCCCGTAGGCTTAAACAAGACTGGTATTGAAAAATCCATCCATTCCCTTGGATCAAACCTCTGCTGCTGCAGGTGCTTCTAGTGGGTGAAAGCCAAAAATAGGCTATAGCTGAACAATGCTGCATGTATTACATAGATTATTGGCAAGAAAGTGTTGAGTTGGCTGAAAGAGAAAGGCCCGGCTCCCCCGTGGGTCTGCTTGGCGCTGGACCCATCCCTATCTGATGCATTGATCCTATGGCCTTTTGTGCAAGTTGGCAAAGTAGCCTATATGTGCACAAGTGTATTCAAGTGCAGCAGCACTGTAGTTTTCTTGGACTTGCTGGTTTTTGTTTTTTTTTTTTGCTCCTGTAAGAACAGTGACCTATACCACCCCAGGGCCTTACAGCACTTTGAAATAGGTGTTTGTTGTCATCCAGAAGAATTACCCTGAGGATCTCTACTCTAGATCAATAACTCCATCCAGTTACAACACACCCACTTGAGATCAATATGAATAGCCTAAGTGGTTTAAGCATTCACTGTTATCCAGAACTGGAAGGGCATGAGCTTTTTGGACCACGTGTGTGTTTGTGCACGAACTGTACATGTATGAAAACATGTCACACTATGACTTTATTGTCTCAAGAGATTTGCAGAATCAATGCATCCTTGTGAGCATGATTTTTTTTTTTAAACCAGCCACATCAAGAACATGTTAGCATTTTGCTGGTGGGAAGTGTTAATGTCAAGCTTGCATCATGAGCTCACAGTTGGTGATATGAAATGACACTGACATGTCTTAGGCTTTTTGTGATGGGCTCCTTTACTGTTGTGATTCAGACTTTCCTTCTTTGCTTTTCTTTCTTTCTTTCACCGGTGCATGTCCCTCAGGAACCGCTGGTATGTGAGGCTGTCCACCCGCTCGCCGGTCCGGCTCTTTTTCTCCAAAAACAGGCCCACGGTGTCCCGTGGAGGGTCAGCGATGCTGCGACTCCACAGGGTCTCTGTGATCCCCAGCAGCTCACGCACGCATGCAGAGATGACCTGCAGGGTACACAGCGGGATTTAAGAAAGCACGCAATATGTTTACATTATCCAACCTTATTTAATAAAGTTGTCCCACTGAGAGGGAGAGGAGAGTCTTGTATAACAGGGAGAAAGGTTACAGGGTTACACTCATAAAAACTGATGTATCAAATGACTTACGGGTTAAACCAAAAAATAATTATGACTTAACAGCTTCTTTGCTGAGACTATTTTTCTCCATACCCCTCATTATCAGTTTACGCTTCCTGGGAGTTTAGCAGAGTTGAATGGCACATTTAGCCAATTTAGTTATGACCCCAGAAATACAGATTAGAAAAAACAGTCACTGTAACTGTAAACAGCCTATATGTGATAGAGCTGATCTGAGTGTGTTTTCTGGCAGTGATGTTTACAGCACACGCTTTAATTGGATGTCGCGCTGCTCCAAGAAAAAAAAAGAAAGCCAAACATGTGCTGTTATTTTGTGCTGCTTCCAGTCAACTTGTAGTAGTGCATACTGCAGAGACTTCTAACACAACTGAAGGTGGTTATAACAGTTATTTTCAACACTGTTTTCTGGCTTTTTATGTGTTATATTGTCAAAGAAAGATATAACGCCTTTATAACCTCCCACCACATCTTAAGGGGGATCAATTACACCTTTACCCATGTTTTAACCTATATAAAGGGGATAATATATGTATGAGTAATCCCTATGAACCTTTAGAGTGCTCTAGGCTTTTTCTGATCTTGGCTCTGTACGATAGCAGTGGGACAGGATGTTCTCAGTATGGCCATCCGAGGCCTTAGATGATAGGAAAGATGGATGCAGTCACTGTGATGTCAACTAGAACATTTTCACCCTCATCATGTTGGTGTTTTGAAGCCAGCTGTGACTGGAGAGGGATTTGTTTGACTGAGAAACCAACTTATCACTGACAATTTGTCAGGCAACTTCCTTGAAAATCCTTCTTTCTTACTTTTACACAGAATCTTTTTTACAAACTGGATGTCATGGTTTATTCAAAATGATCTGAAACAAGGGACTGAGTCCTAAAACTCATCAGGAAAGAACTGATACATTCTATTTTCCCATAGACTTCTATACAACTAAAACCTTTTTTGAAGCTGCCCCCTTTTACTGGTCATTTGCTGGTCATTAAAATATATAAAATTAATTGCATTAAATAGTTCACTTTTTAGACTCAGAAGCTGTCTCAATCTTTGATACTATCTACACTCAATCAATCAGCCAATTAAGTGGCAGCAATTTAATGCATTTTAGGCATATAGACATGGTAAAGATGACCTGCAGAAGTTCAAGCTGAGCGTGGTTGTTGGTGCCAGAAGGGGCTGGTCTGACTTTTTCAGAAACTGCTGATCTAATGGGGGTTTTTCTGGACAACCAGAGAATGGTCCAAAAAGCGAAAATGTTTTGCTGATATAAGAGGTCAGAGGAGAAGGGCCAGGCTGCTATGAAGCTATGAAGGTAACAGTAATACCAAACTCATTACAATAGGGAGCAGAAGAGCATCTCTAAATGCACACCATGTTGAACCTTGAAGCAGACTGGTTACAGCAGCAGAAGACCACACCAGGTGCCACTCCTGTCAGCTAGGACCAGGAAACTGAGGCTACAATTCTCATGGCATTACCAGAACAGGACAACAGAAAGCTGGGGGGAAAACATAAGAAATATGAGTGTTAGGCAAACAGATCTGGCTTTCGAGCTAGGCAGCCCTACCCACTTGCTGCTCATACCATTTGTATATGAGTGCCAGCCATTCAGAGGAGGAAAGATGGCTGTTTCAGAGAGAGGGTGACCTTAAAGACTGTGCTAATACGCAGTATAAGATAAATACGAATTTGCGTAACCCGCGAATGCGTTAGAAGAATCTAACAATAAAATTATGGAGCGTTAACTTAGCACGACAGATCCCCTTTAAGTGATGTGTCACCAACCCTTTGTGTTTTTAAATGCAAAATCTGACTCTATTAAACCAGATGTCAAATTTTAATACAAATTAGGGCAAGGTGATAAAAATGGCGTTGCTTATTTTAGCATCTCATATTACTTACTTGTTAGGTTGAATGCAGTAGTACAAACACTGAGCAGTACTCATTCTGTTGAAACGCCCTTGAACACACGTTTGAAATGCTAAAAGCACTTCAGCCAACAACTAGAACTAATGCCTCTTTTTAATACCTGCATGTGTTTAAAATCTGTGACTCCCAGTCTTGGCAAGTAGATGCAATTCACGTAAATAAGCTTTCTTCCACTTATGAGGTTGTCGGTGAAACATGCCTGCGACAGAAACACGTGATAAAGTGAGAAGTTTAAGAAGTGAACTGCTTTAATGGAGGCTAACAAGCTTCTTTTTTTCAGTTTTTCAATGTTGTCACTTAAGGTCAGGTCAGGTTTAACTTACTTTATATTGCGGAAATCCTAAAGACTCAATCCATCTCGCAACATCATGACAATCCCACTGTAGGAACTCCATGTTGCCTCTAAGCATGTTGCCATGGAAACTGTTACATGGCACTAGGTGTTAATAAGCGTTTACTTCGAAACATTTTTGTAAAATCACTTTTATTATTATTTTGTCCTAAGAAAGTGCCGGGCCTTGCATTTACGGCAAGGGACATCTTTAACACAGAAGTTTGAAAACTGTTTTTTCCTTATCCTTTTTTTTCCAGGATCAATCGACGACTCGACGGCTATGGCTTTGTTTTTCTCGCCACAGCCAATCAGTGTCTCGTAATTTAGGGCTGCTGGTATACCGCGCAGAACGATTGGCTTTTAAGTTAAGTATATCCCGCCCACACTGAAAGGAATCAGCGAAAGGTTGCGCGCGCAGTTTTCGTTGATCCACAAATTATCCGCATTGGTTCTCCTCGTTCACATCCACACCAGGGAAAGGTTGTAGATCGGCGAAAAGCGCAGCTTTGTATCCACCGCTCTGCCCTCTGGAACGCTTCTCAAGCTCAAGTTCTCTTTGCACTCCGTCTCCTGGGTCGGTTGAAGGGCTTCGGAGCAGGAATAAAAGGCACTGCACTCTGCACAATGGCGGCAATTCTCCGATCCCTTTTAAATAAGAAGGTAGAGTAAAATGATGAACGTGCAATATACAACTGTTTGTTTGGTTCAGTGTTTATGCACCAAACTCGGCTAACAACCTGCGCTGTTAGCTAGCAAAGTCACACGTTGTACACAGTCCACTCCTCCTTTTTGCAAGTACATGACAATATTAAGTGACTGTTTAGGTTGGTTAGCTAATAACATTTATTTATTTACATCACGTGGACAGATATGGTACGTCAGTGGATCATTCAGACGTAGCTCTTGTGAGACCTTGCACAGACAGTGATTTAAAAGCTCTAAATAATGGTCTGATATGTCATTTCTCACAGGCCCCCCTCCAGCTGGGTCGTATGTGCTACTCATCCTCCTCAGTGGTAAGAGCCATCACTCAGGACCTTTTATAGCTTAGCAGTGGTTTCGTGTTATGCGCTAAGGGCCGTCTTTCCTGATTGTCAGAAGAGTATGCTTGTTTACTTTTGTCAGATTGTGTTACAGCATGACATTTGTTTATAACAGAGTAATATTTTTGTTATTGGAAAAACATATCCTCATAATAACAAAGCAGCAGCACTCTTTGTGTGTGTGTGTGTGTGTGTGTGTGTGTGTGTGTGTGTGTGTATTTGGTGAAGTTTTTCTGATTGAATTAGCATAATTTCTAAATGATTTTATTTATCCTTTCGAAGGGAGTCTTGGCTAAGAAAGCACAGGATGTCATACTAAATTCCGAAGCCTTCCACCAAAACCTCAAAAGAGGCAATTCCTTTGCCCATTACAACAGAAATATTCATTTCTTTGATTATGTTTATTATGCATGTTCTGAATAATTTTTTGGCTAGTGTTTGAAATCTGAGTCTGAAGTATATCCATCACATCAAGTCCAAGACATCAGTTTTTACAGTTGTGTGCACTGAAGCTTTGAATATTAGCTTTTAAGACATCAATGTCAAATGGCCACCCCATAGATGAAAATGCAAAGTGGGAAAGCTGCAGAGAAGGAAGTTATAATTTTTAGAGTTTTAAATGTATTTTGCAGCAAGGAGCATTGTGTTGCAAGTCATCATTAACAATATATCACTTCAGGAGAGTGGTTGGCCCGGTGTACATGGAAGTCAATATTTGATCACCTTTATTCTTTAACACAGACTGAACTCTCTTAGGCAGCTTTCTTGTAATTTCTTTAAGTAGTCTTCAGGAATACTTCTCTAGGCTTCTTGAACGACATCAAAGCTCTTCTTTGGATGTTGGCTGCCTTTTATTCGGTTCTCTGTCAAGATGATCCCACACTGCTTCAATAATGCTGAGGTCGGGCTCTGGGGAGGCCAGTCCATGACTGATGGTGTTCCATTGTGTGTAGGTGTGTGTTTGTGGGCTTTTTCTTCTTAACTTTTCTAACTTTTACTACATTGGCAGTGTATATGGGATCATTGTCATGCTGAAAAATGAAGCTTTCGCCAATCCCAAGCTTTCCAGTGTTGAATAGTGGAACAAACCCTGATGGTATTTTTCCTGTTTCTTAAGGACATGACTTTCAGATACTGTTCATCTACTGTTGTAGATAATGTTTAGACCTGCCACTTCTTCTTTTGTCTTCCAGTTGTTGAGTTTCCTCAATTTTTTTCAAGGGAACAGTGCACAACATGCCAAGATATGATCAATTTTTTTCTAATGGCTCTTTAAGAATCACCTTGTAGGTGCAAAAATAGTATTTGATGCCAGTTTTTAGCATTTTTTCATTGACTCAGCTACAGAAGTAGGAACAAATTATGTGTTTTTGTAACAGGCTACGAGTAACAAAATGCCTTAACAATTTACAAAAATGTTATTTAAAACTGGTGCTTGGTTTCCAAGCTGTCTGTTATGCGTAGACGCAACACCGTTTCATCCCTTGAACTAGGGGCCCTTTATCTGCTTGAGTGATTCATAGGTCAGTGTTAAGGGGCTTAATAAACACACAAACAAACAAAAAAACATTCTTCTGGAAGGACTGGACTGTACAAAGAAAAACTTTGTAAGAGTTTCCAAAAGCCCGGAGAACTATTGCTCAAGACTATTCTAAAAAAAATCGAATAAAATGAATAAATAAATAAATATGTCTCCTCGGTAGCAAAATATAAAGAAACAAGTGGCTCAGGACTCTTGCACATTTTATATATGTTAAAGTTTAATAGATTCCCGGTGTTCTTTTTTCTTTTTTTTTTTTGCTCAAACTGAAGCTGTCTATTTTTCTGTCAGTCGACTGCTGCAGTGCTAATGGATATAGACCTTGACTTTTCCAGTGCATACACACTGTATACTAAAAATCTATCTTGAGTTAGGAGGAGGAATGGGATTGGAACACGGGTAATGTAGCATGGAAGATGTACAGCTTTGCTTGGAAATGTCTGAGGCAAACTTAAATTAAACAATTCAAAATGAACCTGTAACACAGCTGAGTGCATGCAAAGTGAAGCAGAGCAAAATGCCTTGGAAAATAACTGCATATGTTGTGGTGATGAATGGATGTGATGGCGAATGATGCATCCAGATTGAATCATATGCTTCTTTGATCTTCTAGCCCACCACCAAGCTGTTCATCGATGGCAAGTTTGTCGAGTCCAACACGTCTGAGTGGCTTGACATCCACAACCCTGTAAGTATTCATAGATGAACTGTGCCCAACCTGCACACAGGCTGGAGTAATGCGATCTGGCTGCAAGTATACAGTGTAAAATTTGTTGTAGTAACTTGTGAATATTGGATGGAATAAATAAGTCCTGATTTGTCAAATTTTAATAGCCTAATATGTAAAACGACAGAAATCTGAGCCCAGTCTATACAACCCGTCATGTTTTATATCCTCCAACAGACAAGCCCAGTGTTTAGCTTGTCAGATACTAGCCTCTAGCAAAACAGTGATGAGCGATTGTAGCATGAAAAGATATTCATCTCCTTCCACCGCATAAGGATAAAAAATAAATATTTCTTGTTATTAATATTAATGAAATGATGCACATGCAAATAATGACTTCCCCTGCTTTCAGTTTACTTGTCTGATTGTCTTTATGGACCGTGTCCTGTTCTGCAGGCCACTAATGAAGTGGTGGGACGTGTTCCTAAAGCTACACAGGAGGAGATGCTGGCAGCTGTGGACTCCTGCTCCAGAGCCTTTCGCTCCTGGTCCGAGACCTCCATCCTCAGCCGGCAGCAGATCTTCCTGCGCTACCAACAGCTCATCAAGGACAACATTGTAGGGAGATGGGTCACATATATGTCAAAATAATTTATTGATTTTGTTGAAATAATTCTCTCCAAATTCTTCTTCTAACATTTCAGAAAGAGCTGGCTAAGATCATCACTTTGGAACAGGGCAAAACTCTGGCTGATGCAGAGGGCGATGTATTTAGAGGACTGCGTAAGTAATGCATTGACTCAACTTTTAGTCTTCCTTTTAGTCTTTGGCGTCCTGATTACATTAGTCCTGCTGTAGATACAGATGAGATCAAATTCCTCAAGTGAAGCGGTTTATACAACAGCCAGGGTAGAAGTTTGGGAGTTAAAGTCACACGCAGACACTCTATGCAAGAAGGGACATTGAGCTTTAATTTAAAAGTGGACAATAGTACTTACTGGTTTGGCCATATTAGAGGCTTTAACTGCTTTTAATAAGGCTTTAGTTCTAAGAAGAAAAAGGCTGCAATGCTTTTGCAGCAGTACAATAATAAGTCCTGATGTTAAAGTGTGTTCCTGTCTTCTGTAAAACACTTTTCACACTGTGCTTTTAGTTGCACTCTATTTAAAGATAATTATGCAGCTTCCCTTGCTGAGGTGCACTCGTTCATTCTGGCAGCCTTGCATCAACAGGAATCATGTTTGGAAATTAAGGGCTGTGTGCGGTTGCAGACGAAGGAATTAATTTTTGTTTATTACAACACGAAGCTGCCAAGTAATTTTTTTTTCTTTCTTTTTTTTTGTTCTTGGTGTTGATCCCAGTTTCAGGGTGCCTAAATTATTCTGGCAGGCTAACTTTTCTATTATCAGCTGAAAGACAGGCTACATGTGCAGGTGCGCTGCAAGTAGCGGGGCTAATGGTGCTTGAAATACTTACAAGTTTTATTACAGTTTTTTCATGGGAAATGGAGCTGGCAGGCTCTTTTTTTTTTTTAAATCTTAAGAGGCAAATGTGTAAATTTCAATAATGGACTCATCAGTTAGCTGTGTATGTGTTATTTCAGATTGCTTATCTAGGCACTTTGTTATTGGCTGACTTCCTAAATCCTTTTCTTGCTCATTCCTCAGAGGTGGTTGAACACGCCTGCAGCATTACATCCCTCATGCTGGGGGAAACCTTACCCTCCATCACCAAGGACATGGACACCTACACCTACCGCCTGCCCATCGGAGTGTGTGCCGGCATCGCCCCTTTCAACTTCCCCGCCATGATACCTCTGTGGATGTTCCCTATCGGGATGGTGTGCGGCAACACCTACCTGATGAAGCCCTCTGAGCGAGTCCCAGGCTGCACCATGCTTTTGGCCAAAATGCTCCAGGATGCCGGGGCACCAGATGGTACACTCAACATAATCCATGGACAGCATGCAGGTGAGTGCGTAAGTAATTCCCTGCTCATTGAGGAGCTCACAGTCTGTGTGTGTCATAAACAATAGAGAAAGGTCCAAGGATGAGTCAAACATTAATCATATACCCTTCTGGCAATATGTAGATAAGATATTTCCATAATATGTGCAGCCTATATCTGTAAGTAATCTACAGGCGTTTGAAGCAGGAGAATTTGAATCTCCGTATCAGTGCTCATATATTGTGCCCTGAGGGTGTGACACAGAAGAACAGAAAAGACTGACTTTTTTCCTTGTTTGTGCAGCGGTAAACTTCATCTGTGACCACCCGGCCATCAAAGCCATCAGTTTTGTGGGCTCCAACCAGGCTGGAGAGTACATCTACGAGCGGGGCTCAAAGAATGGCAAGAGAGTGCAGTCCAACATGGTATTCACAGACTGAATATGTTCGTCTTACACTGGCAGTGTTTAGATGGCACATGGTGACAGTAAATAATGGGGCAAGAATCAGCTGCCTCTCCAGTCAGGTCTTTGTTCTTGGTTGGAGTCCAACTCTTAATTGCTTTGGACAGCAGCTGGCAGCTGTAGTCCTTGTCCTGCTCTGAAGCTGGGTGACTTTGGTGTAACAAGATATAAACCAGCTTCTTGTGCTGGTTAGAGTGGCGCTTGAGCATGTAGAGCGACGCCTGTGAATCAAGTCCTTGACTGACACAACAGCGGCAAAATAAGAGCAAAAAGCGCACCTAATAGTAAGTGTGCTGTGCCATCTGGGACGGAAAATTAACAATTATTTGCAAAAATAAAGAAATAGTCGGGTGGATTGCATATATGTTGGTCTTGAGCTGGTAAACATACCTGCCAGATCTCACCCATAGTAAGTCCATGTCTGGGAAATCCTGATGGAACTTATTTTTATTTATTTATTTATTTATTTTTTAGACTATTTCTAGAAATTGTTATTACTAATATGAATGAAAATGGGTAGTGGTCTATTTCCTATTGCTGTTACCAAGATGGTGATTAAATCCTCTGATGTCAGTCACTGGGATTTGTAGCATGTGTGATTAGCGCTCTTATGTCTCTGTTTGATGTTCTGCACTCCGTTGGAGGGAAATCATACAGATTTCGTGTCCTACATATTGCATTTAGGGTGCCAAGAACCATGGTGTGGTGATGCCTGATGCCAACAAAGAGAACACCATCAACCAGCTAGTGGGAGCTGCTTTTGGAGCAGCTGGCCAGCGCTGCATGGCTCTCTCCACTGCTATTTTTGTTGGGGAGTCTCGTGAATGGCTTCCAGAGCTGGTGCAGCGCTCTAAATCGCTCCGCGTAAACTCAGGTAACTTGTTGTGTAACCGTATCACCATGAAAAATAAATAAATTACGTCAGTTGTCATGCATACTGCCATTTTTCTTAAACGTCAAAATGTGTGCTTTAGGTGATCAGCCTGGGGCAGATGTGGGTCCCTTGATCACCCCAGAAGCCAAAGCCAGGGTAGAGTCTCTGATCCAGAGTGGGGTTGATGAAGGTGCCAAGCTGCTGCTGGACGGGAGAAATGTTAAAGTCAAAGGATATGAAAATGGAAACTTTGTAGGACCTACCATCTTAGCTGGTGTTAAGGTGAGCTGAGAACTTTTAATTTGGGTCAGACGCTATTAAAGTAATGTTAAACTAAACTGTCTAGGCTAATTTCAAACTCTCTAGAATGTTTTAATGTGATAACTTTTATTTGTTTTTGGTAGGTGCTGTAATTATCTGAGGAAAAAATCAAATGAGCGCTTCAATCAGTTCAGTGTCTTTGATTAGGGTTGTTGTAAATGAAACAAAATCAGTCCTCACCTATTTGAATGTGACCACAGATTTTGATTTTCCCCTCCTGCTAAGCACATCTTTAGAACAGACCTGTGTGAAAATTCTGATTTTTGGCTTTAAAAGTAGATTTAAAAATGCTTTTATTCCTAAACCTGAAAGTTTGAATCTTCAACAAGCAGCCCTCTCAGCATGAGAGTCTCCCCCCACCCTTTCTGGTTTCTGGTTATAAGTGTTGAGTGTCACACATAGCTGACCTTAAAATAGAAAGTAGCTGTAAGTGCTGTGAAATGCATATAAAGCACTTTTTCACCTTTCTTCCCCGACACAAACCTACTCGTGCTTTGTCCTGTTAAGAATTCCTTTGTTGAGTTTGAAGTCCTGATCGCGATCCCTCTGCTGTTCTTTTCAGGCCAACATGAAATGTTACAAAGAAGAGATCTTTGGACCGGTCCTTATTGTCCTGGAGGCCGACAGCCTGGACGAAGCCATTTCTTTAATCAACCGAAACCCTTACGGCAACGGCACGGCCATCTTTACCACCAATGGAGCCACAGCTCGCAAATACACACACGAGGTGGACGTCGGCCAGGTGGGACACTTTAAAATATGAAGCTCTTTGTTTGCTGAAGATATAGTTTTCAAACAAGCGTGTAAACCGGCCACCTTTGTGGTATTTCAGGCCACGGTGAGTCACCTGTTTGAGCCTTGGATGAGTAAGCGGGTTTGCGTGGGAGGTGCTTTATTTCTGAAAAAGTAAAGCAGACATGTGAAGTGGGAATGTTTTTATTGGAGTGAAGTTGCTTTTACACTGCCAGCTGAAACTATGTCATATATTACCTGCCAATGCATTAAAACATGGACGAATCCCAAATCGTGTGGATTAGTGCAGCAGGAGCCAATTTGTAGTTCATTTTGCTGATAATTGGATGCTAGTCCAGTGGTGCTGATAGGCTTCTTAAATGTATATTCACGGGTCTGTTTTTATTGAAACTGTATGTTGATCTTGGATTTTAAACACCAGGCCTTTCTCCCTTTGTATGCTGGCCAAATTAAACAGATCATGCTCCGATCCTTGTTGTATTTGTAGCCTGCAGTAGATTTGTGTCTTCATAATCCACACATGTATTTTTACAGATTGGTGTGAATGTGCCCATCCCCGTCCCGCTCCCCATGTTCTCCTTCACTGGCTCCAGAGGTTCATTCAGAGGAGATACCAACTTCTATGGCAAGCAGGTAAATAGCAGAAGTAGTTTATCATCCCCTCAGATCAACGCGGTTCCCTCCACTGAAGTATTGAAAGAGCACAATGCAGACACTTTGTCATGTGCTAGATAACTCACTGACATATCTGTTATCACTTTACCACTAGGGCATCCAATTCTACACTCAGATCAAGACTGTTACGTCACAGTGGAAGGCTGAGGATGCCACTCTGACAAGCCCGGCTGTCACAATGCCAACCATGGGACGCTAAGCTAAACTGACAGTGCATCTAACCTTCAGAGACTTCTTACATGCCTTAAGAAGCCCAACGAGGGATTGAAAGTGGTTACGATATCTTTTGATTGGTCAAATGTTCATACTGAGGATTATTACTTAGTGACTGTGCAGCAAAGAAAACGAATGTCAGGATTTACAAAGTTAAAACAAATACCGGTCACAATTTACATCTTTAGAAGTGAAGATAAAAAATTGGACTTAATCAGGGATGCTGTGAATCTGTACATTGGTTTATTGTGTATTTTTTTCTGAACCCATTTTTCTCCTCACTTCCTGTACAGAGCAGTGGGATCATGACTTCATTGTGGCTAGTCCTTTTTCATGATCCGTTGAGTGCTGTGAAAGCACAAAGATCAGCGATTCTGACGCTGAGTCGTTACAGCAAATGTCTTCCACTGTTATCCCCTGTGTGTTTCATTAGCTTCATCGGTTCAATATGTGAATAGGCAAAAGCCTACATGAGAACATGGACACAGACATTTCCTCACTTCAGTGAAACTGACATAATGGTTTGAGCACTTGCTTTTTACATGATCAGTGTACCCTGCTGTATACTGTCCAATGCTGAGATTAGTGTGCGTGTCAAATTAAAGTTCACAGTTTTATACTGTACTGTCATAGTATTGGTCATGAGTTTAATACATTTCATATCAAATATATTCTTTATTATTAACCACAGTTTCATTTATAGTATGAAACTGTTAGTGCTGCAGTTACAGTGTGGCTACTTGACTGTTTGAATAAAGCCACTATAACAGGACTCCGTTGTGGTGTGATTTCTGTTGAAATAATTCTGGTTTTGTTCATGTAGTCATATAATTATAATAATAATAATAATAATAATGAGCTCCAAAGATGAAAAGCAGGTTGCAACTTTGAACTTGCAGTAATTTTGCCACTCAAAGCGATCCTGTTGTTTTGAATGCCTGTCAAAGGTTAGCATTAGAGAGGATGCTTCCACAAGCACAAAATTAAGCACTGGGCGTCCTCCCATTCACAGGACAGAGCAAACAAGCTGTTTATTGTTTCATGCCAGCGTTTGTTATGCGAGCTCAGCACGAGACCAAAAACACTGCCGCTGACGTCACTGGGAGTCAGCTGTGAGCGGCGTGCTGCTAGCCGGACATCATGGTGAGCCTCTGTGGTGTTTTCGCGTTTCGTAAGGCACAATTAGGGCAGCTGCTAATTCTCTGTGGTGTAATTAGCTGTCTTGTATGTTTTTAAGAATTCCCTGTTCAAGCTTAAATATTTTTTTATGATTCCGCAGTGCCGTCTGCTTGGCATTAGCTTGTTCTCAAACTTCACTGGCTAGCTTTCTGCAACATTTCAGTCACGCGAGTTATCCGATAGTTGGCGAAAACTAATGCTACCAGGTGTTAAATAAGAGTCAGCGCTGTTAACTTTCAGGCTAACTTCAGTTATCAGTCGTACGCAGGGTAGTGTTAACAGAAAACTGGAAAGTTGAGATAACGTTATCGCTGCATGTTCAAACGGAAGGCAGTAAATGTTAATGCAGACTATTTAAAACATTAGCGGCTATCACACATGCACGTTATTACTTTTGCTTGCTAGCTTAACCAGCCTGATGGATACCCTTCCAAACTGAGCTTGATTTCTTGAAACACTGATGTGCTGTGTGTAGCAAGCCTGTAAATATTAATATGGACTATATACACTTACCGGCCACTTCACTTACTAGTACCGGATTGGACTCCCTTTTGTCTTTAGATCTGCCTTAATTCTTCATGGCTCGGATTCATCAAGGTGCTGGAAACATTCCTAATAGATGTTGGTCCATATTGACATGATAGCACCCCACAGTTGCGGTTCCTGTTCCACCACATCCTAAATGTGCTTTATTAAATTGAAGTCTGGTGAGTGTGAAAGCCGTTTGAGTACAGGGAACTCGCTGTCTTGGCATGTTCAAGAAACCAGATGAGTACACTGTGGTCACAAAGGGATGGGTAAGGTCAGTGACAATACTAAGGTAGGCTGTGGTGTTTAAATGATGCTGGTTTGGTGTAAAGGTGCCCAAAGTGTGCTAGGAAAACATCCCACACATCATTCTTTGGTTGTTTCATGTCTGATTCTTGGTGAGTCTGTGTGAGATGTAGCCTCAGTTTTACATTCTTGGCTGACAGGAGTGGCATCTGGTGTGGTCTTCTCCTGCTGTTGCCCATCTGCTTCAAGGTTTGATGGGTCGTAACGAGTGGGCATTTGAGTTGACTGTTGCCTTCCTATCAGCTCCAAGCAGTTTGGCAATTCTCTGACATTTTTGTCCAGAGACCGGGCGTTCATTGGATATTTCTTCTTATTTGGATCATTCTCTGTAACTTTTAAAGATGATCATATGGGAAAATACCAGTAAATCAGCAGTTTCTGAAGAGTAGACTGAGACTAACCCATCTGGCACCAATAACATATATATATATATATATATATACATACATACACATTTGTATGCTCCTCTTACAATCTGAAATTACATATAACATTCTACATGCTTTTCTTTCCTGTTTTATGTTTATCACAATTTCAGGCCAACTTTAAAACAAAAATGAGTTTTGGATTATTTTTTAGCCTTTATTCCCACTGAAGTATAACATCAAAAAACCAAGTTGTGATTGCAAATGATTTTGCCAAATTTGCGAGCACACTGGTTGTGATGTTTAATCTATGCAGATTGGTCTGATTTTTTTTTTCCATGTTCAGAGCAGATATTGAGACTAAAAATAAAAATTGCCTCACGCTGTCTTTTGAAAGACTCACAGACGAGCATTTCTTTTTACTGTGTTCATTTTGGTAACTTGCTCCAAATCATAGCACATGTACAATCCCTGAAATTTAAAAGTGAAATTTGCATTTAGAAGAAGTAAAATTTCTGATGTTAAATATCCCCGGTCTGTTAAATTTCTTTGCAATCAGTGCAACATTGTCTCAGCAGGGTTTCTTACAGGAGCACTTGACTTGAGTTTTTAAGGTTTCATAATTGTGCACTTCTGTAAAAAGATGTTGAGACTTGCTCCAGTTGCCAGAAATGTATCGATTGAACATCAAGATCAAAGTCAACCAATTTAAGTTGAACAGGGTGAAAATTTGATGTTTCTTAAATGTTCTGCTGGAGTTGACTAAGCTGGTAAGGAAGTCGAGATATATTATCTCTGGGGTTGGTTGAAAAGTCTGACGGGGTGTGGTCAAACACAGTAGGTGTAAATCACTTAATTGCTTCCTACCACTCTGTAGCTTGTCACGCTGTAATTTAACATCTCCCAGTACTAGCCAGCAGCAGTTCTGGAGCACTTCAAAACAATTTAAGCTCTGTTTGTTTTTCATCCTCCAGAATGAAGATGAAGCCTGCCGTGCCGCTTCTCCTCCTGGCCCTGCTTGCTGTCACAGGGCTGAGCCAAGCCCAGCTCGGGAACTCTTTCCTGGATTTCTCCTGGATCCTTCCCAGTCTGAGTCGGCCGGCGAACCACAGCCGCATCTTCTACGCGGTTATGTTTGATGCAGGGAGCACGGGGACACGCATTCATGTCTACACCTTCATCCAGAGCGACTTAGGTAATACAGGCCAGAGGTGGCTCTGTTAGCCTGTTCTCTTCACCATATTTATTTATTTCCTCAGGTTAGCGGTGTTATGTGCTTACTACAGAAAGAGTGACATGTAATGAATACAAGCTGCCTGCAGAATGCCTAGTATAAATATTCTAAGGGTTTTTTTCACAATGTAAAGAGTAGCGGGGAGACCTCTGGTGCTGTATTAAAAAAACTGAAGTGCTGTGCAGCTTAAATAGCACGCTTCAGGTGAACTGAAGTGAATATCTATACATGCAGTTCTTTTAAATCCATAAATGCTCACTTCAAGGTGCGTAGGTAATTTCAGTAATAATCCTATTTGGTCAGATTTAAGTCAGCGTGTCTCATCTTAAACATGGCTATATGTACACTAAGCAGATTTATACCTCCTAAATTCATTTAAGAGGTTCTATATGTGACGTGGGTGACTCTTGTGTCTTTCAGAGCAGCTCCCCGTGTTGGACAATGAGATGTTTCATTCCATAAAGCCTGGCTTGTCGGCATATGCCGATGTCCCTGAAACGGTGAGTTCAGTGTTTCCTCTGATCAGTTGCATTCAGACACTCCTGCTGCCAGAAATGAAAGTAAGTGAGAAATGCAAAATGACAAACAAGTCAGGCCCAGCTGACATAACACTAAGTGTCATCTCAGCTCTCAGCAGTCACTCTGTGGTCAGTAGACTTTTCGGCTGCTCTGTGGTGATTGTTGTTTCTGTTTAAAAGGCTGGACAAACAGTGAGGATGCTGTTAAAGGTAGCCAAGAGGACGGTGCCTCGTGTGGAGTGGAAGAGAACTCCTTTGGTCCTCAGAGCCACGGCTGGACTTCGGTTGCTGCCCGCACAGAAAGCTCAGGCTCTTCTGAACCAGGTAAGAGTGCACTGTCTCGTACTGAGACGTGAGACCTTATTGAGAGGCCTGAGATGGTGATTACACAATACAAGCATTGTGTAGAGTGCAGTTCTTTATCATATGGGAGTTGTTTGGTGCTACAATGTCTGACACCATCGTGAAAAAAAAACACAACCTATTATCCAACAAAGCAGCAGGGAGAAAAGGAAAGTGCTGTGGCAGGTATTACAGAGACAGGAGGGGAAGTATTGTTATCAGAGAGCAGGAGATTAGTGTGGAAGGCTCTTGTGGAGGGGATAAGATAGTAACGGATAGCCCTGGGGCACCTTGAATGATAAATGATACTTTATTAATCCCCCCCAAGGGAATTAATTAATCCCTTCAAGCGGAGGGCACCTCTGGATGAGCTACCATTACAGTAGATAACATTAAGGCCATCTCACTGTTGCTTTCCTTTGCTCCTAGTTGCACTCAAATCTCCCTTTCTCTCGCCCGTCTCTCCCTCTTTTCCTCAGGTTCAACACGTGTTTGACGAATCTCCTTTTTTGGTGTCAGACGACGGCGTCAGCATAATGAACGGCAAAAAGGAAGGTAACGTCTGCCCACCCTCTGCCCCGACAAGCAACACATCCCTCAGATATCACGGCAGCTGTTGTCCTCTCTGAGGTGTTTTGCAGGTGGCATCGGCGATCTGTCTGCCTGCTTTTAGCGTGCTGTGCAGTTTCTGTAAAGAATCATTGTTTACTGCAGGCATGAACCTAAATTGCTGAAGATTACAGCAGTGTTTTGTGATGACACTTAAGAAAATGAAATGGCATATTACCACAAAGATGAGAGTCAGTAATTATGTGGTGTAAAAATACTATTGTCTGTTGTGTTGTTGTGTAATTGATTAGTCAGCGTTTCAGCCTCGTTTATAGGACTACATGCCTTTTATATATGCAAAATTAGTTTCTTAAATGGTCTTTGTTTTCACCTGAAATGACAGGTTTCTGTTTTCTTGCTTTTCTTGTCTGCTAATTTTGTAAATGTAGGACTGCTGGCTTGGATATCGCTGAACTTTCTAACAGGCAAGTACACTGCATTAAACTGTAAAATATTTGTACCTCTTTTTCGTGCTTTATATCCAGGTTTAACTTTGTATCTAAAGGTGTCATCGCGTTATCACACCTCATGTTCACAAACAGAGGCTGAATGTGTCCGACTATGAATTTCCTGCCTACAGGAGTGCTCTGATCTTTATCAGATAGGATCCAGCGATTTTATACTTTGACTTGTACATGGTTGCCAAATAGGCCTTTTGAAGATAACATCGCAGGTGTAACTGATTCGGTCCTCTGTGTTGTGGTTGCTGGATTAAAGTGTGACTTTTTTTTTAGGTCACCTGAAAGCACAAAGCAGGAAGACAGTGGGAATATTGGATCTGGGAGGAGGATCAACACAAATCACTTTCCTGCCCAAACTGAGGGTCAGTTGTTTGAACACTTGAGAGAAATTTGTCTGAACTCTAACCTTTAGTGATAGTAACCCTCTGTGCTCTCTGTATTCCACTGTAGAAAACCACTGAAAGTGCTCCTGCTGCTGACTACACTGCTAAGTTTGATGTCTTAAACTCAACATTTGAATTGTACACTCATAGGTAACTGTTTCAGAAACGATTGTATGCTTCATAAGACATAATACTGTCCATTTTAATTCAGTGTGAATGAATAAGAAAGTGCTTCTTGATTTCACATTCAAGATCATTTCCATATTTTCTTTTTTCACATTTAAAATTAGCCTGACACTGACTCTGTAACTTCTCTCGGATCTGTGTTTAGAATAGACTAGAATTCAACTTTATTGTCATTGCACATGTCACAAGTACAAGGCAACGAAGGAAAACGTCTAGTATCTGTTTAGTCATTAGGATTTGAATAACAGCAAACACCATTTGTTTGCCTTGTTTTCAGGATGACTTATTTGTTACATGCACAGTCTGTTCCTGCTTGGTTTTCCAAGTGTGTAACAATTCTTTAACTTCATGCAGCTATCTTGGAAATGGACTGATGGCGGCACGACTGGCCACACTGGGAGCTCTGGGTGCAGAAGGTACTGTGCTGTACACGAACTAAATGTGTTTCTTTGCCATTATCCGTGTCAGTGTCATCATTGACGTCACTGATGGATACTGAGAAGAAGGTGGGTCAGTTCAAATGGTTTCTTTTTTTAACTTTTCCAAATCTCGAGAAAGAAAAGTAAAGAAAGATATTTTTGTGAGATGTAGTCTTCTGTTATAAATGATTCTGGCCCTGAGATACCCTGAGATGAATCACTGAAGTGCTTCAGAGAAAATTGTGTTAGTGACTGTCTGAGGTTTTTTTCTTTTTTGAGTCATTGTCTGACCACGGTAACCTTGTGTGAAGCTGTTGAACCAGTCAGGAGTTTAAACAAGTGGTGTCTGCGCTGTCACAGGGTTGGAGTGGCAGGTTTTTAAAAGTTCCTGTCTGCCAAAGAAGTTCAGGGATGAATGGAGCTTTGGAGGTCTAACCTATCAAGTGAGCGGGGACCCAGATGGTATGATCCCATTTACTTATAACAAGCTGTAAGCAGATGAAACCCAAAGCTAATGTTTGCTAGAAAGAACTTAAAAAAAATGTCCATTGATTTTTTTCTTGCTTTTTGCAAAAGACCTTATCTGTTACCAGATGTTTGCAGTCAGTTTTGAGCAAAATACATGATATGAAATTTAAATATTAGCAGCAATATGAGCAAAAATATGAGGGCATACTTGGATTACTTGAATGAACATAAGATGCTGACTTTATACTGCTGTCTCTGTTTTTCTTTCCCCTCCAGGTTACACAGGATACAAGCTTTGTTATCAGGAAGTACTTAAGGTGGTGAAGGGGATTATTCATCAGCCGTACGAGCTTGAAGACACCAATGTTTTTTATGCATTCTCCTATTACTTTGACAGAGCTGTGGACGCGGGCCTTATCGGTTAGTGAACACACACACACGCACACCCCCTTGTACACACCTTATATAATTATACAGACCCAGCAGGGTGTTATTACCCATTCCAGCACTAGACATAGGCAGGGAAATGTGAGTCACTTGCACCTGTCTCAGGGGATTTGATGAGCTATAGGTGTGTAGGTATTAAAGAAATTGCTATTCTCTGCCAGTCCAAGCTGAAAGGCCACAAGCTCTATTACTAGTATTATGGAAATGTACATGTAGACCTGCTCTTGTAATGAATGGTGTCGCATTTTTAAATGTGAGTAAGATGACCTCAGTCACCTCCGTTGCAGATGAGGTCCACGGAGGGATGCTGGAGGTCAGAGACTTCAAGAAGAGAGCCAAAGAGGGTGAGCTGGGCGAAGGAATGCATCATTACTATGACAGATTTGCAGCTCCCTGTACTTGAGACACACTGTGCATCTCAATGGAGCTCATTTCTATCTGAAATCTTGCCCTCATCCTCAGCAGAATACAGATGACTGATTATTCCTAACACTTAACAGGCCTTATTTATCCTTTTCTCTGCTTAGTGTGCAATAAGATGACCAAGTACCCTCCCATCCACCCTTTCCTGTGTATGGACATGACCTACATCACTTGTCTACTGAAGGATGGCTTTGGCTTTAAGGAGAACACTGTTTTGCAGGTGAGGCAACATTGTGTAATAAAATTAACAGGGTTCTGGCCTTGGTTATAAGGATGCAAACGAAGCAGTACACCCAACGCAACAATTTTTCACAAGGCTGCGCGGCTTTATGAATTCAGCTATTTATGTTTCGAGCTGTTTAGTTCAAACTTGCAGATGAATCATAAGATGGAAACCTATCAAAAGACACAAGCAATGTTTCAAATAAAAAGGTTTAAAATAGCTCCTTACACTTCATAGCATTTTCACAGGCCTTCTTTAAAGAGGCCCTGACACATTAGTAAAAGAAGAGATGGTAATATCTCATCCTGCCTTTTTATATTTGAAAATTCACTATGTACACTGAAAACAGCAGATAAGTGTGCTACCAGAAATTGCAGGGCGAGTTGCATTTTGGGAACCCTCTCCAGGGACTGGGAACCTTCGGAGGGTCTCTGTGCATTTCCACAGCAGGGAACTGGGCCAAAAATGTTATTTTCTGATAGTTTCATGGCACTTACATTCTAAAGCATATATTAACACCTAACACCTCCACACAGCCACGCAGGAAAAATCAAGCACAGCCGGGTTTAGTGCAGATGTAAGAAACACTGGTGGCAGCCAGTGGTACCCGTCAGCAGAGTCATGACAATATTCAATCAGCCTTTTTCGGCTGAGAGGTAAAAACTACAGGCTTAATCTTGTTTGGGGCACCAGCTATAGGCCAGACCTTTTCGAGAAAACTACTGGGTCCAGAAATGGCATCAAAAATGCTGGGGCTGCTGTAAGAAACTGACCAATGAGATTCTGTCTGCTTTGATCATTTTCTAATTTACCCAACTTTCACTATATAATGCTATCAGATGTAAAACACCAAAAGAAAAGTGTCTCTGCACTAGTATTGCATCAGTGGAAATGAGATAAAAGACCTTCAGCTCTGACACACAGAGGAAGCCAGTGTGACCTGCAGGTTGTAAAAACAGTGGTTGCTTTTATATCTGTCAGCGGGATAACCTTCCCAGTCTCTGAGGACCTTTAGACTGCAGAGGAAGCACAGGCAACCGATGGTTTGAAGGGATCTGTGGACTCCTTGGAAAAAAAAATATTGTAAAAAGTTGGGAGTACTTTTGGGAGTACAAGTAGAAACTTGTCTTTAAAGCAGAATGCCAATTCTTTTTTAATAAAACAAAGGAAAAGAGGCACTTTTGCACGAAAAACTCCATTACCTTTTTTATTTCCGTAAATACAAAAATCCTTTGAGTGATTTGGTGTTTTGTTTTTTTCCCTCCTTAGCTAACCAAGAAAGTGAATAATGTGGAGGCTAGCTGGGCACTGGGTGCTACATTGGATCACTTCCACTACCTGAAGATTCACTGAGAAGTGAGGAGCGTACACTGACAACGAGAAGCTGATTTTAGGTGGCGCTCACTAACCACACTCAAGTAATGTGCACTACCTTATCTAAGAGCAGCAGACAGCTGGTGTTGGTTTTATAAGGGCAGAACTAACCTCATGAGTAATTCTTAATTTCTTTTAAAAAGCAATTATTCTCAAGTGTTAATATATTGAGCTATGTATGAGCAATGCATTGCCCTACTCGGAGAACAAGTGAAGCTAAAGAGGCTGAATGAAACATTTTACCAATAACACACTCTGTTAATGCACCTCTGGGGATTAGTGGATATAGAATTTATTCGAGATAGATGTTTTCTATTTTACTAAGGCTGATAAACAGAGTGGCCTGGCTTGTTAAGTCATGTAATACCAGCGTTTACATGCAGCATTTGATTAACTGTGCTTGAGTGGTTTTTAATGTCAAGTGTTTCGTTATTAGTCAAAAGAATAATGGCTATAATGGGTGTCTGGTACATTTAAATTTAACTTATCAGCCGTTGAGGTTTTGGGGTGCTTATTTTTCATTAACAACCATCACTGCATTTCAGACTTGTGTTTACAATGATGAAGCACATAAGCATTCCTGGTCATTATAGTTTCATAAACTAGCAAAACCCGTCTCAGTATTTCTTTGGGAGTCTTTGTTCTCAAAAACACGAGGAAAAAAAAATGTTTGTACAAACTTTGCCATTTCACGCTTGTCAAAATAAAACCATCACTGGTTGCTAATTACAAATATCTACAAGGGTCTACAGGTCTGAAAGTCATCTTTTTACAGATACATGTCTATATATGTAGTCCACTGTGGCAGTTCAGCCCAGTGCTGCTGCAACACGCAGTGTGTGATGTTTGTTGTGATGGTGGACTACAGCAGAGCAACTACATCTTCTCCATATGCATGCCCCTCCGTTGTCATGGTCACCAGTTCATGCGGTTGAGAGAGAACTACCACAGAGTCTGCAGAGCCTACACAAACACAAAGGAAAGTTCAAAGAAGGGAAGATGTTATTCAGCCTGTATGTATTTAAAATAACATGAAGGTGCAGACATTGTAAAATCAAACCAAGCACTTTCAGCCTTTGTGCTGATGAAGCCGTTCTGGAATTTCTGCAATCGGGACACAGTTGTATGCAGCTGGGATGTTTCCAGGCTTCCAAGTCACACGTCTGAACTACATCACCTGGCTCTTATGTTCAAATCATTTTAATTTTATTTATATCGCACCAAATCACAACAATAGTCACCTCAAGGCACTTTATATAGTAAGATAAAGAGCCTTCAGTAATAGAAAACCCCAAAAATCAGACAGCGAGAATGAAAAACTCCCTTTTAGTAAAGGAAGTAAAAAAAAAAAACAACAACCCTCAAGTAGAACCAGACTCAGGGAGGGGGAGTCATCTGTGTGACTAGCTGGGGATCAGGGGAGAGAGACCGGACAAATAAAGAGATCCAGAGATGAATAAGAACTAATGATTAAATGCAGGATGTGTATAAACATAGTGAAAAAGAAACACTCAGTGCATTATGGGAAGCCCCCAGGAGCCTCGACCTATTGCAAAGTAACTAAGGGAGGATTCAGGGTCACCTGATCCAGACATACCTATAAGGTTTATCAAAAATAGTGTTAAGTCTGATCTTTAAAGCAGAGAGTGTCTGTCGCATAAATTCAAGCTCCTTCCGCAGAAGGATGGAACAAGCTCTTATATTTTGGATAAACAGCTGAAAGCTGTGGTTGGCACTGGCACTTTGGTCATTGCTTATGTGAACTATGTCATCAACACAGTCCCATAACCATTTACACAGGTGCTTGAATCGCAGTCTTTTCTCATTTACCAAGTTAAAAAAAAATACTGGCAGCCACCAGTGCTATAACTGCTTGAGTTATCGCGTTCAGATGATTTTCTGAAAGCTTAACCTCTGACCTTGATCTTGAGGTCAAGGTCATTAAACTTAAAATTCGTCCAAGATTTGTAGTAGATGCACCTATGGTATGAATTTCAAAATCCCATGTCGCCTTGTTCTTGAGTAATCGTGTCCATACCACCCACCTGTGCTGCGGGGTGATGACAATGCCACATCAGCATTTTATGGCTGATTGGTTAAAAAAAACAAAACCTGAGAGGTGGGCGACCACTCTAAACAAAACTAATATGCAAGCAGCAGTGCTACACTAGTGAATTTATTATTACCAGCATGAGTTTATCGATGTTATTTACAAATTCGTTTTTAATGTTATTTACTTAACAGGTACAACGCAAAGAGTGCCAGCTGAACTGCTGGAAACAGCCTAAATGTGAAATTTCAGAGACAAGACAACTCGAGCAAACACAAGTCTGCACAGCCTGAGTGTAACCGCCGTTATCAAAAGACTCATTCCCTGAAAAACACTTAATGGGACATTAGTGACACCACAAGTTGACTCAGCATCCCTGACATTAACAGAACATTATGAGCTTCACCAAATGAGAGTTTACTGCAGGGCTACAGCATTGTCAGATGTGTTAGGTGTTTTTTCTTTTAAATCCACTCTTTATGAACTGCTTTTTTTTCCTGTCATACTTGTTCAAACGCCTACCTGGTGATCTCAGCATGGCATGGTGAAGATTCATGGGTTCCACAGTTGTTGTCATGGTGACCATACCGTCTCCATTCTCACCGTCTGCCTCCAGCAGGCTGCTTTGTGTCAGAGCCTCTCCTGTCAGTTGCACACAGACATCAAACTTTTTGTTTTTCCCAAACCTCACACAAGAGAGAGCACATTTAGAGTAATCCGTCATCTTTATAGAAACCAGGACTCAACCTGCAGCCTCAGTGTGATCAACACAGGCCAGTGCTGGTTAGAAAATGATGCTCTGAAGTTAAAAAATAATTGATAAAAACTTGAAATCTAGATTTCTAGAATGCATTCTGTATAAATGTTGATTTTTCTTTGCTTATTCTAGTTATTCACACTCAATTTAATAATTAATCCAGTACCTCTTGTCATGTATAAATAACAGAAACTACCAGGCTGTTGTGCAACTGCATCTTCCTTTGCACTGCTTTTACAAAAGACTGGCCTCTTTGGGGAGGCTGACCCGAATAAATCTGCTGTTTATAATTAGAGCTTTGGCAGCGTTTCCTCTGCGGTGATTCAGCTGCTGTGCTTCCCTGCTGCTACAGAGATGTGACAAGGAGGCAAATGTGCTGTCTGCTGTCATTGTTTCATGCTAAAAATGAATTTAAGCTTATTTTGTTCAATTGTTCCAGATGCTGGAATGTGAAAAGCTCAGTGAACGATCCTTTTAATCTGAAAGGTACTGAAAACGATACCGAGAATAGAGACAGGAGTGACTCTGTGTAAATTTGCCTCGGCTGTATTGGAAGATTAACCTTATATATTCACTCAATTATCTCAGCAATTTATAAGGTGAATGCATTTCAATAAAGCAAGATGTTATTTTAACTTGGTGATTAAAGACTTCTTAGAGGATCTGACCCCATCACAAAAAGCCCAACAGGCTTCGTTTTTTTTTTTCCCCCTGCAGCAGCGTTTTGCTGTCTCTGCTTTTTCTTTTTTGAACCTATGTGCATTCTAAAACAATTCAGCTACTGGGCCTGAAGAATAAATGTGAATGATACATTTTTAAGTGCTAGAAGTCATTAACAATTCAAGAAATGTTCCTAAATGTAAATTAAAGCAACACCATCTCTATGCAGACTTTAAAATGTATGGGCAGCTTGAAGCTACATAATCCAAGGATTAGCATATCCACCCACCACACTGGGTGGGGTGTGTGTGTGTGTGTGTGTGAGTGAGTGAGTAAGACAGACAAAGGGAGAAAGACCTGTGTCTCTGCTTTCACTACTGAGTCCCTCCTCTCCGTGTCTCTTCCTCATGTGGACGTTTCTGCTGCCGGACTGAGAGAAAGTCTTCCCACAGATCCCACACACATGAGGCTTCTCACCTGGGAAGTACACACACAGACACCAAGCAAAACTTTATTCTTCTTCTGAACTGCTGCAGGACGCCATCTACAAGGCGCACTACTTTACACTTTATCTGTAGTGCACTAATTACAAAGGAGCGCACTGCTGCGCAGCTGTGAACTTGTCCCACTCACCAGAATGCACGAGCATGTGTTTTCGTAGACTGGAATACTCTGCAAAGGATCGCCCACAGCCATCTGCTTCACACAGAAAAGGCTTCTCTCCTGAAAGCAGCCACCCACCACAAATATACATATTGTTTACCTCCGCATTACAAAGACCCAATTAAACTCTTATTTTTGCAGAAGGTATCAGATGCGAATGCTTTCAAAGGGATGCGCTGAATGGCCCCGACGCACTGGAAATTACAAAAAACTGCAGCTTTGTTGTTTCTGAAAGCCGCAACGACAAAAATAACCCAGATAAGTCAGCTACGGCTCATTCTTCCAGATATACAGGCAGAAACTAAGCACAGGTCACCTAACTGACTGTGGAGCACGCCATCAGAAACCTTAATGCCACCCTAAATAAAATATGACAGAGTAGTGTTACTGATTGCAGCAGTGAAATGGAGGCGCCAGTGCTGCTGACTCTTCAAATCTCCAGCATCGACTCTGCCAAGGAAGCATTAAATGAGCAGAGTCGAATGGCCTTAGTTAGTTGTTGCTTCCGGGACGTTTGGGCTTTTAAATGCAGGGGTCTGTCCTGCTTTCCCCACCTGTGTGTGTGCGTCTGTGGTTCTTCAAGTTTCCAGCAGTGGTGAACCTCTTGCCACAGTTCGTCTCCTTGCAAATGAAGGGCTTCTCGCCGTTGTGAGTCCTCATGTGAACCTGCAGCCTCTGCAGCACATAGAAACTCTTCCCGCAGCCTTCTGCGCCGCACCTGAACATCCGGTCATTCCTGCGAGCCGAGATAACATGACAAACAAACCTCGACGTCTCTCGTGCACATGCTTCGTTGGTTAAAGCCCGCCACAAGGTCAGACGGGGTAGCCTCAAACAGATCTGCTACGCTGGTGTTAACAGAGCTCCTGCCATACAGCTGGAGAAACTCCTGTTGCACAGCAGTGCTTTCTGCTCCCTGCACAGTCTCTCTGCCTCCTCAACAAATAAAGCAGGAACCTTTTCCTGAGCTGCCATTACTCCTTTCATTGTGGCTGTAAAACACCTGTGCAGTTTAAAGCCAACACCTCCAGCTTACATTTTACAACTGCTGAACAAACCTAGTGCCTTTTGTACTTGAAAAACATCACACAGAATAGCTTGAAGATCGAGCTCACCCTGCCCTTGAGGGTACTTCAGGAGGGAAGAACGTGTCTGGAGAGCAGCCTGTTACACATCTTACACCAAATCTTATACTAAAACATGAAGATTAAAGTTGCAGAAACTAAAGAAATTCAGGAGGACTTGATTGCTCAGCATTACAACTTAATGCTCTAGCTTACAGAGTATGACTTTCTGGTGTCTACATTAGCTGCTTGAATTTTTTTGTCTGACTTGTATCTATACTTTACAGATATTACAGGCATGTAATTTTCTATTAACACATTTCACAGTTGGTGCACGCATTCCTGTGTGTAATGAAATGTGTACATCAACGACCATGTATTATTTTCCGCATTATCAGAATTTGCGCACTTGAGCAACATCCCCTATGCTTGAACCACTGCTGGATAAGGCACAATCCCCCCGTGCTGTCTGTGCGATGTGTTACCTGTGCGTTTTGAGGTGATATTTGAAATGAGCGGGCCAGGTGAACGTCTTGCAGCAGCCCTCAAACGAGCAGCGCATCTGCTTGGAGAGGGGGCGGCTCGTTCTGGCAGACAGGTCTCGTTTGTCCCCGTCTGCTATCAGACTGTGTGTGTGGTCACCTAGGCAACCGGAAGAGGAAAGTGAGCGAGGTGATGCAGTAAACAATCCAGCAGCAAGAGTGTCCCCGGCCTCTGGAGCATACCTCTATAAAAGCTAATCACTGGTTACTGACTGAGACTTACAACCAAAAGAAAACTCAGAGATGAATGAAATCAGTCCCATTTAACCCGACCACACTCCTCGCTTTTATCTGCTACAGTTTAGTTTGTGCTGGTGTCTGCTGTAAAGCACCTATAACTGATATCCTGCTGCTGAAAGAAACTAATCTAATCTGATGGAAGTTAGGTTTAGATGCAGTAGATTCAGAGCCCCTGCGCTGCCTTCCTGCATCACAAACCCCCACTAGACTCAGTGATTTTGCCCTTCTCCCCTCCCAAGTGAGTACTGTGGATCAAACTACCCCCATATGTCTGATAAACCCCCCGCTTGACTTTGACTTCTAGCCAGGAGACAGCTGGAGAAACTCCTGTTGCTATCAGCCTCAAAGATCCGAGGACATGCGCTAGCCAGCTGTCCCTGATCCTGAGTCACATTTACAGCCAGAATCTGAAGCAGGAGAAGAAACCAGTGTTGTGCAACATGCTGCCTGCTTCCTGTACTGATCAATTAGCAGCTTAAAGACCCTGGCATTAGGTGATGAAGGTGCCAAAGCAATTAATCTTGCTGAGGATCTGTCAATCCAAAGAAGGGGAGGGTGGCCTTGAAGGGCTTGTTTCACACGGCTGAATTACTAGCTGCTCTCGCTTGATCTTGATACAAATACAACAAAGTCAAAGATAACTGTGCTGAGAAATGTCAGCTGTATTAAAAGAGCGTAGCTGAACCTAAACTGGACTATGTGAAAACCTGTAAGTAAAGAAGAAGGCACAGAGTAACATAACCACTTTTAAGAGACAAAGTGCAGATTTTAAGACACTTGACAGCTTTTCCATTTTACCTAAACAAAGTATATTTTCAACACAAAAAAAAAAAAACAGCACGAACAATAATGCCTTCTAGTTACCACTTGATTTGTTTGTGCACATCGTCACAAACATGTAAAATAAATCCCGGTCAGGTCAGGATGGGAGGAAACAAACCCGGGGCTGGGCAGAGATATGAAGTAAACTTCTTACACTCCCATATCACTTTTCAACATGGACCTCCAGCTGCAATTCGACTCAGAAGTGGGGGGTTCAAAGATCAGAGATGTAGCTAGGAGTCATAGAGCCTTAAATGTCATGGGTAAATGCTTTATCTAACAGGCAGCCTGTGGAGGCAACTTAAAATGGTTTGCGATGTAGTCCTGACTCCTGGTGCGGGTCAGGAGCACTGTGGAGTGTCTGTTTCAGATCAGAGCAGAGGCTTTACAGTAAGATAAGATAAACGTGTGGACAGACGCCGCTAAATAAGCAACAGGTCGAGACGTCATGCGGGAGAGGACGGTAAACAAGTCGACGATCAAAGCAGTTTGAGCTTGCGAGACCCGTTTAATAGCCATTTAGAGATTTTTCTAAGTGTAGCGTTGGCATTACTTTCAAACAGATGGTAGAAAGTTGAAAAGAAGAGGGGAAACATGAGGCTACAGCCAGAAGCTGTTGTCACGCTGGATTCTGTGACCGCTGAGACTCAAAAGGCCACCACGGACTTTTTTATGACAGCTTAACGAATGCTGTATTGAAAAGGAGTTGATAAATATACAGTAACAGGTTTTGGTTAACAGCTATTAAACAGTTTCCTGACTATAACCGCGCTTGCTGGCAGATTTACACTTTGGTTTCTGAACCAGGTTTAACAAACAAGATATAATCTGTGAAGCATCGAGCCTCTGTCCCTCCCACTTCTTCTCTTTGTGCACATCTAAGTGGCTCCTGTTCTTCGCTTATATTTACTGTGCAGACATGAGTGATATCGATTTACTTATATAACTCTTGGCAATAAAGCAAACACAATATTTCAGAACCATCAGCTATTTTTATTTTCTGCAATATAACATCTTCCTAATGGCTTGATCACACGTGTGTCCCCAGGCCTGACCTCCCGCCACCCCAATTTTTTACTAAATGCACATTAAATCATCAGCGACATAACATAACCACAGGAGCTGGATACTGATCACTGCTTTATTATATTGTGACATTTACAGCGCTACTAAATATCTGCAGTCGCACTTGTACATCAGTCAAAGACAAAGCTACAAATTCCTTTTGATTGGGAGACTCGAGAGCAGAATTTTGGGACCCAGTTTTAGTCAGAGCTGATTACACCACGTTTTCATCTCTTCACTGACCTCATTTCTCTTCTGTCTTTGATGCCTGCTACCAAAATATACGCCGCTTCCTCTACACAGCCGTTACTTCTTGATTTTTTCCCCCCAGTTTTATTCTCAAACTTGATGTTAAATCTCAAATAGCTGCCTACAGAGCACACACCAGTAGCAGCGCTCACATCCAATGAGTGTTGTTTTAATGTCATTTCAAAAAGAGCATATTTGACATAACTTTAAGGTGTAAAAGATCCCTGAAAGAATTCTTTACCATTCGTGACACTTGCAGCTCTGGCGTCCTGGCTGGCCTTGGCATCCTTCGCTAGCTGAGCCCGTGTGGCGGCGATCAAGCTGTCGTGTGCCAGCTCCTGTACCCGCAGATACCAGGGAGCGCTGCCATCTATTCCGTAGTCCCCTGATGGGACCCCCTCATCTTCATCATCCCCGGCGCCATCTGCGGCAAAGATCAGGGACTCTGAGGAGGCTGTAATGCCTGACAGGGGGGAAACAAAAGAAAAAGGGGAGGATGAGAGTCACTGAAATAGAAGACAGCTGCAGTATATCTCTGAGGTGCTCTAGGTCACTTCTCCTTATTTATTATTGTTCTTCCAATGCTGCTCGGCAACTTTTAATGTTGCCGTTTTATTTCAAAGCAAGCGAGAGGAAGTTTTCAACACACACCCAAATAGAAATATAAGAAAACATGACAATCCTTTCTTCAGGGACTGAGCACAGGTAATAAACAAGTAATTCTGTCCAGTGAAAAGTCTCTCCATCACGTCTCACTGAATCACAGACAGAACACAGTGCGCTGCACAAAAGGTGTATGTGAGGAGACCAAAATTAATTCTTTGACTCTCCTGCCAAGGCCTGATGAACCAAGAGAACGTGCCTGCCAAGGCTCATTTCTTCAAGCCAAAATATTTTTTCTTTTTTGAATGAAAATGTGTCACCCCATTTCTTTTTGGCGCTGTGTGTGGAATCAGAAGACAGAAAGTGCAGACACAAGACGGGATTTAGACTTTTTATATCAAACTTTTCTTGTCAATTAACAGTAATATCACTTTTTTTAAATATAGAATGGAAATGAGATATACACTGATTGGACACTTTATTAGGTACACCTTGTTGGACCCACTTTTTGATTCAGATCTGTCTTAATTCTTCATGGCACAGATTCATTAAAGTGTTGGAAACGTTCATCGGAGATTTTGGTCCATATTGACATGACAGCATCACACAGCTTCTGCAGATTACAAATCTCCTGTTTGACCACATCCCGGCGATGCTCTGCTGGTTTGAGAGATGGTGACTGTGGAGGTCATTCGAGTACAGTGAACTCATCGTCAGGTTCAAGAAAGCTGTTTGAGATGATCTGAGCTTTGTGACACGGTGCGTTATCCTCCTGGAATCAGATGATGGCTACACTGTGGTCATAAAGGGATGGACGTGATTAGCAATAATACTCAGGCGGGCTGTGGAGCTTAAATGATGCTTAAATGGTACTAAGGGGCCAAAATATCCTCCACTCCATTACACCAGCACTACTAGGCTGAACCACTGTTACAAAGCAGGATGGACACATGCTTTCATGTTATTTTCTCCAAATTCTCACCCTACTATTTGAATGTCGCTGCAGAAATCAAGACTCATATGACCAGGCAACACTTTTCTAATCTTCTATTGTCCAATTTGGGTGAGGCTGCATGAACTGCAAACTTGTTTTCCTGTTCTTAGCTGACAAATGTGATACCTAGTGCGGTCTTCTGCTGCTGTAGCCCATCTGATTCAAGGTTCAACAGGTTTTGCTTTCAGAGATGCTCTTCTGCTCTTGGCTGCAACGAGTGATTATTAAAGCTATTGATATCTGATCGAAGCAGTCTGGACATTCTTCTCTAACCTTTGACATCAACAAGGCATTTTCACCCAGAGATCTCCTGCTTGGTGGATATTTTCTTATTTTCAAACCATTCTCTGTAAACACTGGAAAAGGTTTTGCAGGAAAAATCCCAGCAAATCAGCAGGTTCTGAAATACTGAGATCAGCCTGGCTGGCACTAACAACCATGCCACATTCAAAGTCGCTTATCCTTTCTTCTCCATTGTGTTGCTCTGTTTGAACACCAGCAGGTTATCTTGATCATGCTCACATGCCCAAATGCACTGAGGTACTGCCATGTGATTGGATGATTAAATATTTGTGTTAACAAGCAGTAGAACAGGTGTTCCTAACAAAGTGGCCAGTGAGTGTAGAACTAAAGGATTAACGTTACTTTGCTGTCCTGCAGAGGAAGAAATCATGAGTCACAAAAACAAATTCACGAATTTGAACTAAAGAACATGGATGTCAAGTGTGGCAAAAACGTAATTCAGACTTTTGCAGAGACAAACGACGTCCCTTTAATGTTTGTTTACCTTTCGCAAGGTTCAGCAGGACGTAGGAAGTGTTGTCTGACTGCTGTAAGTCATGGAGGATGGGCGGAGGGCTTGGTGAGGCCCGTGGGTGAGAGTGCGTCTGGACTACTAATGAGCTTTGCTCTGACACGCCTCCAAACTCTGTCAGGGAGGGGGAACTCTCAGGCTCGTGGCTTAGGCCTCCATCTGGGGGAGGAAATCAGTTATTGGGTCAAATTGAAAACACATTTACTGTAAAGTAATATCATACAGTAAATAATCAGTGAGCTGTTTACGCAGATATGACAAGTGCAGTGTACTGATTTAATAGCACGAATATAAACTAGCAGACATGAACATACTATAAACAAGGCACGTCTCAAATACTGATTTAAAATAACTAAATGTATTCAGTGTGTGTATGAGACTTCAAGAAGGCACAAAATAAGCAACACTGAATGCAAATATAGCCTTCATTTACAATCAGTGCTGTCTGCTCTTTTAGATCTGCCCTCTTATTCAAAGTAGATTAATAAAAAATAAAAATAAATTGTAGGCACATTGTGTCACAAAGAATATCTGTTCTTCCAAATTGAAGTATCTCTAGCAAGCGCTTTTCTTTCTTTTCTTAGAGATGATTTACCGTCTTTTTCAACAGCCGTGGAAGGCTTTCCAGGTTTCAAATATAGACGGTTAAATGCACCAGTGCAAATCTGAAGGGATAGAGATATTATGAAAACAGTCGGAATGCTGTGAAGAACTGTTCTTATTGCCAAGGGTCTTCTAAAACCTAATTTTCATGTGACAAAAATTTTAATTAGCAACAAATTTCATGTTTTCTCACAAACTAGTGCATTTGAATTTAACAATGTGGCACGCGTATTTATATGACTATTCCACACACAAAGGCCGGCTGTAGCCAGTGCCACTCATATACACTCGTATATGATTCAGTAAGTGCTCAGCGCTGCAACCATCACTCACTACAGACAATTACACTTACATTTTCTTTCTAAATGACACAGATGGGAAATGGCAGAGATTGTTGGTATCTTTTGTCTTCTAATCTTCATCATCATCATCATCATCATCATCTTCTATTAAAGAACAAGAATCTATGACTAAAGCTGTGACTGGTGTATCAGTTTAACAGAAATTGTGCAGGTACATGTATCAATGTTGGTGTGCATATACACTGCTAAAAAAAAAATAAAATAAAAATAAAAGAACACTTGAAAACACATCAGTGGAGGGAAAAAAGTGCTGGATATCTGTACTGGTGTTGACTGGGTAATGTGTTTAGGAACAAAAAGGATGCCGCATCGTTTGATGGAAATGAAAATTATAAACCTACAAAGGGCTGAATTCAAAGACTACCTGAAAATCAAACTAAAACAAAGATGCAGCACGCTATTCCATTTTGAAAAATTCCATTACAGCATATCAAAATGGTACTCGGTAGTTTGTATGGCCATGTGCATGTATGTATGCCTGACAACGTTGGGGTATGCTCCCAATGAGATGACAGGGTGTGTCTTGGGGGAGACCTTCTCCCAGTTTAGGACCAAGGCATCACTGAGCTTTAGGACAGTCTGAGGTGAAACCAGAGGTATTCTATTGGATTTTGGTCCAGCAAGTGTGGGGGCCAGTTAAAGGAATGAGACTGCCTGCATACCTTCATCACATAAGGCCAGGCACTGTTGTGCACCAGGAGGATCCCAGGACCTGCTGCACCAGCATAGGGTCTGACAATCCAATGATTTCATCCCAATACCTAAAGGCAGTCAGGGTGTCATTGGCTAAGCTCTAGATGTCTGTGTGTCCTTCCAGAGACGTGCTAATGATATATCAATGGTGCCAGGCAGTGAGCACAGGGCCTACTAGAGCACACCAGGCCCTCAGGCCACCCTCATGAAGTCTGTTTATGATTGTTTAGAGACAATCAGAGACATTCACACCAGTGGCCTGCTGGAGGTCAGTTTGTAGCTCTGGCAGTATTCATCCTGTTCCTTCCACAAAGGAGCAGATACCAATCCTGCTGATGAGTTAGGGACCTTCTACGCCTGTCCAGCTTTCCTAGAGTAAACGCCTGTCTCCATAACAAGGTAGGGCTCTGGTAGTAATATTACTAGACAATGAAAAAAAAACCCCCAAAAAACCGAAAGAGTAATGAAAGATGTGGCACGAATATCACTACTCTGCCCAATAGTGGACGGGACAACAGAAGTGAGTATGTGCTCACCTGTGAGCTCCAGGTGGGTGCACAGGGAGCTCTCAGCAGGGGCCAGCAGAGGCAGGCAGCAGTGTTTGGACTCCGAGTCCTCCAGACCCTGCACCAATGGGATGGACGCGTTCTGCACAAACTGCACCAGCAGCTGAGTGAGGGGAAAGGAGAAGAGGCACAACAATAAAAAAAAAAATTAAAAAAAAAAGGATGAACCTCGTGTGTTATTTAACAGATCCCTGCACCACAAAGTGGTCTCACTTCGGAGAGCGAAAATGATGGAAAGCTTACCTCTGGTTTGGAGTCAAGCTCATCAGAAAGCATGGGTCACCCTGTGTGGAACCTGCAGGGCGAAATCACAACACTGAGCTATTAAACGAAAATACTCGTCAGTATAAGTGGCTCGAGCACAATGACAACAAAACACACCTCAAATGTGACCTGGTGAACGGCAGAATCTGTCAGTCATAAGCTCGGGCTGCAGGTCATCTTCCAGTCAAAGCCATGGTACGAGCTCTGCGGTCAACAACAAGACAAAGCTGTCAGGTAAACATCCGGAGGTTTTTGGTAAACACAAAGAGCCACTGTATGCTCGGCAACTGCAGTTAAGTGTAGCCACTGCAGTTAAGTGCAGCCAAACCTCAATAAAATCCATCTAAACTGTTCTGGATAAAAACAGGCATATGGCACACTGCCTGTTTACCTAGCTACCAGAGCTAGCACCTAGCCACCGGAGCTAGTTTCCCAAATGATGGATCCCCGCTGACGACACACTAGACAGCTATACAATTCCGTTAATTCTCCGGTAATATTAAACCGCTTACCTTGCAATAGATGTGTATGCAGGACAGAGCGTAAGAGTAACTTAAGTGTATATTTATCTCCAAAGAGTAGGTTTGGTCTACGGAGGCTCAGATACAACAATTTTAAGACACTTCCGCGTTCTCAGTAAGGACGATTCTGTGTCATCGACGCCATCTAGCGGTAGAGATGTGTAATTGACTGTAAAAACTGACCACTCAATCAGTTGAGTAGCTTATTGGCTTCATTGTTCCCTTTTAGAAATGAATATATCAGAGGTAAAAAGCTTAAGTTGAGCGGTTTTGAGTCAAAGTTGGAGGGGCGTAGATATGTGCAGAGGAAGGATACTGGGTATGCTGGACAAAGGATGTTGAAGATAGAGCTGCCAGGCAAGAGGAAAAGAGGAAGATCAAGTAGTGAAGGAAGACATGGAGAGGTATGGTGTGACAGAGCAGGATGCTAGGGATAGGGTGAGATGGAGAAAGACTATCTGTCGTGTTGACCCCTGAAGACTGCAGCTGAATGACGGAAATTCCCTGGTGGTGACATGCAGTACATTCTATATAAAAATAAATATTAGCATACAGTTAGTTTTAGACTACAGTGGAGCAAGTATAAATGGCAACAGGATCTAAAGCTTGAGAAAAAGTGACTGTTTTACTGAGATATACTGATCACATTTGTTTGGCACTGGATTATTAACATTTAAAAACCGAGTGTTCATGTTCATTACATATCAAGTAACGGGCCACCTTTAAAAGCAGTAGATGTAAAGCCTGAGTTCCAACTAAAATGAAAGAAACTACAGCTACCCTATTTGCGTCTTATTTTCATGTCAAGAGAGCAGAGATTTATTTTTAACTACTTCCTTTTTCCACACTCAGCTCTTGTGATGAGAGAGGTGTGCTGAAAGAAACGCAACACGTTTCATTGTTTCTAACCTTGTTTCCAGCTGCGATTAAACAATTCAATGTTTTCCTCACCATGTGACCTCTGAGTGCTGTTTTAAATGACAACCAAGCAGCAGTACCATTCAAATGGCCATGTTTAATTGTAGAAAGGAAAAAAAGAAAGAAACCACAGCAGCTTCTTTGGAAAGACATTTATTACACAAACAATGAGTCTCTAACTTAAAATGTACAAAAAAAGAGCCCTAAAGCATGTTACATCAAACCTTTTCAGTCTTAGTTTATAAGATCTTTGAATGATATAGCTGAAGTGTTTTATAACAAGTTACTTATAACAAAGTCTCATGTCCTCAGAGATTTTAAGACGTAAAACTCAAAAATTTCCCACTTTGGAAAGTCTCATGAGGACTTCAACAACTTCCTCTATTTACATTTTATAAAGGAAAAAAAAAAAAGACAGCGAGCTAGGCACATCACATTCAGTCTGCATAATCCTAAAAATATATATTTGAGCTGATATTTAAATATATTTTTGTCCATCGTTGTTGCTGGTGTACTACTGAAACATTTCCAGCATCTTTAAAGTGACAAGGCAGACTGAAATGCACTGAGGAACCAAAGCTGCCAGTGCTCAACTCAAAATCCAGTGTTACCAAACTGTACTGTTTTACAAGCTGACCGTTTAACAAAGAAAAGAAAACTGCAGTCACGCAACATGATCATGAATACAGCACGTTGCATACACACTAGTATCATCAGAAACTTGTGGTTTGATACAGTTCATAAATAGTCCATTACATAAGCACATCTGCTCAAAAAGGAACTTCTTCCACATAAAGAAACCTGGACAGCGACATGATAATGGCAACGACTACGCACGAGCAGGTAGCAACAAGTACATGTAAAGAAAGCACAGAGCGTTTTTGTGCTATTTTCAGCCGAAAGTTCAGTGACCTTTTCATACGTGATTTATTCCACTGGCAGTGAACCAGCCTCAAAACAGCTAGAACTTCAGAAGAAGGCCATGCCGACATTTTTACGATTTTTTTCTTTCTTGTTTTTGAACTGTGCAGTGAACCGTTAAGAAAACAAACTCAACATTTATTCTAGAATCATTTACAGCCGAGGACGGCTCGGTCAAGAGTGTTTTAAACAATTTCATAAACTCGGGTAAAAGTGTGAGGTGTAAACCTGGTCCAAGGAAAAATAAAGGGAGATCTGCAAAGACAGCACCTAAAAGTACAGAAGAAAGTGAGACAGTTGTAAAATGATAGTATTTGCTGTTGGCTGAGGGGAGTTAAAAAAAAAAAAAAAAAAGAGCAAAATTGTACCGGCCATCCTGCTGCTCGAGTATCTCAATAAGGCTTTCACCAAGAACATAGGGTAGACAAATGACTGATCTAGCATTACAAAGCCATATGAAAAGTTAGATATATAGGCTATGGCGTGGAAGAATTCAGTTTTCTTCCATTTATTAAAGAAAATGAATTCATAACTGGATGGTGGGTCTGTTAACATCTACTGACCTTAAACCATATAATCCAGCCATATTTAGCTTGTTATTGTAGAAAAGTCTAGAATGTCACTGTGACACTGCCTCGACATCTCGTCTGTGGTTATTACAGAAACTCAGTGGAAACTTATATGAGCGAGCAGGCCCTGTTTAGCTGCACTCATTCACTTGAACCAAATGCATCAAACAAGGCGACACATGGAGCTTATTTGAGATAAAGTGGGAGTAAATAACTGATTACAAGTCAGGAATTTCATTTAGAGCCAAAGCGACTTCAAAACAACTTATTCTCAATACAGCTGTCTCAAGTACAAAGGATCTGAAAGAGCAGACTCAAAGGTCAGGAAAATACTCCAAACTGTTGCATGCTGGACGATAAGGTCACAAACAATCGCAGAAGGATCAGAGGGGGTGGGGTGGGAAGCTGTGTTATGTATTACAAAGTCGACTTTTACAGACTGTTTTACAAGGCCATGAGCTGAAGAGTTTCAAAACTCATCTGAACTTTGTTGCGGATTATATGGAAAATATGATTCCTGAGAGTCAAGCAGTCATTTATCCAGCCACAATAACCACAGCACTCTCAGTAGGAGAGACGCTAAGCCACTAAATCCTTACAAGATTGTTGATGCAGATGCATCTGTAGCTGTGTTGCTGACAGTGAAATTGGTGCACTGCAGTAAGAAAGTGGGTGGAGTAAGTTGGATGACCTCAAAGTCTCGAGTGCAACCTAAAAGGCTGGATGTCAGATAGCGCAACCTCCCTAAACTCACATTATAAATTTGGTTTGGGAGTAGTTTAAGAAGGAAGCAAATCAAACAATTTACTGTGTTCGCTTTGTAATCTGCAGCTGGCACTTCCCCCAGAGTCAAAATATCTGTGATGTTGAGAGTTGAGGACAAAAGTGTTTACATGTTCGCCTACTGATAAAACACAAGATGTAGGCTGAGAGCACTCCAAGTAAGCAAATTCATGACAAATGTGCAACAATACAGATGCCATGTTTTTGGGGTTTTTGCAGAGTACAAACAATTCATTCAAAAAAGAAACCAAGCTTCTGAGTTTTTGTTTGTGTGACAGACACCTCCACGTTTTATGTTAACATTTTAAATAAACCGTATTCATGCTTAGATGGCAAGTTTAAACAGAAGGTATATAAAAGTATCCTTCTGCACTAAGTGACAATTTTAAGTCAACATAAGCACCGTAGGAACAGAACCATCACATCAAATATTACACAATCACATGCACAATGTACGAAAACACATTTAACACTGCAGAAACTATCAGTAATAGAAAAGATGAAAATGTTATTTATTGTTATACTACATAAGTCATATGTATAGATTAGTAGTGTGCTTATGAGTTGTAATACACTTCATGTAAAAAACAAACAAACAAAAAAACAAAAAAGCTACAGTACCATAGCTGCCATTAAATTCTGTCCAGAAATTGCTTCAGAGCTACTTTTACATTTCAGTGCAAATGCAAAGTTATCTGACATACACTGGGTTTGGATTTTAAGGCCATGATTACAAAAGAGAAACTCTAACCTTAACTGTACATTAAAAATATCTGGATTTTGAAAGGCCATTTATGCACAACGACTGGTCTTCATCATGAGTTCTAAAAGATGGGGTTTTTCTTAGTGGACTAAAAAAAAAAAAAAAATACAATAAAAAGTTGGAAAAAAGATAGCTCTATAAACACATGTAAACATACAGGAAAAACTCTGCTCTTGAAGGCAGTCAGTATTGAAATATTAATATTACGCCCATGTGTTGTTTACACTCAAACAAACAGGAGACCTTAACTACAAGTGGAAAAAGCCAAAAACAAAAACATTTACAAGGGGATGTCAGGGAAGCATTTAAATGGCCATGAAGACAGTTCACACAGGAACATCTGCCATCAACATGATGGGAAAGATGAAGTTTAACTGTCAACTGGCCACACCATATCTTTCAACTCACGTTTTCCAAATTGAGCTTCAACAAAAGACACTGTGTAGGCACATGTAAGTCTGTTCGACTATGCTGACTGGCGAAGAAGCCCTGAACACATTCAGTGTGACATAAGAAACCGTCAGAGACTTTACGCAACTGTAACTCCTGCATGAACTCAATTGGACTTGAATTTCACGACTTCATGTCTGTCAAGCAACGCAAAAGACAACTACCATGAATGATGCAAGTAATTTTTGCAACAAGACATATGATCTGACTGATTTATACATAGATTTTCTTTTCAAACAACTTCTCATGTTGTATCCAGATTTAAATGACCAGTGTCAGGATTTAAATTAAGCTTTGTTGTACTACAACTCCACTGAGAGAAGAAATTCTTAGAGCTTCTGAGTTTTGATTGCTAAAATTGTCACCAGCACAGAGACAGCTTCAGTGGAAGATCTAGTCCGGCTCAGTGAGGAAGAACATTGAGCTGCGTCTGCCTTATTTGGTCCCCAACACAACAAGCCAATAGTAGTCCAGCAGTCAGCACTTGAAGTATGTGGCTGTCCAAAGCTGTCGTTTTTGCAGGGTGTCCTTCATGGACAGGCTGTTGACCCATACATTGTGTTTTTCACCTCTTTTTTTTTTTTTTAGATTTCTAAAAAACATACACTACAGGCTGACAGCAACAGCCTACAGCAAAGTGTACAATGTCCACAGACAAATTTATAAGGGTATTTTTGTATTTTCAATTTATAATCTTAGCACACCGACTGCTTCTTTCAATAAATATTTCCCCTCACACAGGTGCACAACACATGTGCACGTTGGTGGTCAGCTGGCCGCCTCCTATAATGTTACAATGATTGTTACTCTTAAATAAGAGACAATAAAAAGTCGAAACCAACTTTTCTTTTTAGGTTAGCTTGGTGTGTCAGGGCCCTAAGGCAGCCGGCAGCCTAAATGTAGGCCACAGCATGCTGCCTATCTGAGAGTCCGGGGGGTGGGTTTGTATTGTGGGGCACGCATTACTTTCGGTCCATCTGTCTCTGCATGCACCCAACCCCCAATCCTTGTCTTCCTTCCCATCTCAAGTCTATAGGATTACTATGAAGGCCTAGTTCAGGTCTAATCTGCTTTTAAACTGGACTGAACAGATCGCTCTTTCTCATTCTCTCTGTCTTCTTCCAAAAGAGTGGCCTGCAGTTTAACACAGATGCGGGTGTCTCCACTCCGCAGAGCCTGAAGAAAGAGGTCTGTTTGTTTTTTCAGCCGGTCTATGTCGTTCTGGGTGCGCTGGTTCTGCTTGAGGAGCTCCTTGGTACGGAGTGTGATGTCTAACAGGCCAGATTTGCTCAGGATGTTGTAAGTGTTGCAGAAGCGCTTCCTTCTTGTGTCAGCATCACCGTCACTGTCGTTACCTTCACTCAGTGAGACGACCGCCGGGGAAACAGAGAGTGTGCGGTTTTTGGATCCAGTAGCATGACTGAAAGACAGCAAAGTCGTACAGTCTGCCTGGCTGACAGCTGATGAAGGCCTCTCCCTCGCAGGAGTGGTGTTGGTTTCTCCTGTTGAGAGACATAATCTGCTCTGGAGCAGAGGAGACATTGTGGTGGGGGTTGCAGGAAGACTAGGAGTGGTTGGGCCAGAGTTACCGGCACTATTACATAAACTTCTCTGTGGTTTCTCTCGCTGACAGTGTTCCCGAGTGATGGAGGTCAAAGTACTACATTTCTCTGACCCTGAAGAAGAAGAGGAGGAGTAAGTTGAGGGGGCAGTTCCTCTTCCTGAGGAGCTAGAGCTGTCCCCGGGATGTGGGGCAATCTTTGGGTAGGATTTTAGGATTGGAAGATACTTCTTAGGGCGTCTGTGTTTAGAGTTGGCCTCTTTGGTGCCTGAGGAAGCTTGACGAGAAACCACAGGCTGGATAAAGACCACCTGAGGCTGCTGGACCACAGGCTGAACCACCTCCACAGTGGGACTAAACCCCCAGGGCTTCAGAGCAGGAGGATTCTCTCCAGGCTGCAAACAACAAGAGCAATATTGAAAGCTTTGAAAATCAGGTCAGCATCACAGCTCATACACTTCATACAGTTCCTTAAGGAGTTCCTGGGTGCTAACATAGCAACCAGTTCTTGTGTGATCATCTCATTTCTTTCTGAAGAGTAGCCACACAGTACGAGTCTACATACCACACTTTAACCCAAAAAGGACACATTTATGTGACAGCTGTCATTCTCCAGTTGCCACCACTAGCAGAATCTCCAGTCTTCAGTGGGTTTAAGCAGTTTTCACACACAACCTTGGGACAATGTTGGAAGAATCAGGTCAAAACATCATCCCAAGTTACCCTTTCTCATACAACACATACAGACCCAAGTCCATTTCAGATGTGCTCTCATTACAGGAAATACAATGATACAGTGTTATAGGTGTAGGCACCGGAGCTAATACACATGACACCCACTTGCTGAGGTTACACCATGCAAATACCTGTGTGCAATCAGGCATCACACAATGCTCTACTACTGAGGCAGTAGGTTACCAATCATTTAATGTTTGACCTGACCGCTTCTGACTTTGTGTTCTCACATGTGTCCCTGTCTGCTAACGTCTAGAAAAGCTCAAAGCTACAGAACATGAGTGAAAATGGTTTTAGAAACCACAGAATTACAGTTAGCAAATAAAGTTTTCGTTTTGCTTTTCTCAGTAGCTCCCCCATATTCTCTGTCACACATTTTCACACATCCAGTTACTTGCCATCTCTGGGGGCACTGAAATTAATTTTTTTACACACAAATATCACTAAATTAACTTCCTTGTCAATAGAGATGGCGTGGCCCACCAATTTTTGACTTCAATGTCAGGCCCTGACATGTGGCTCATTCCTTAGGAGAGACACAAGTTTGACCCAATCAGTGCACCAGAATTTATTATTTCTGCTAAAATAAACTGGAAAAACAAGGCAAAAAAAATAAGCTTGAGATTAACACAGTTACATTTTATGAAGACAAATCCTTGAAAGCTGTACTTTATCGAAACACCATTTTGGTATCACTGAAACACAATTAAGAGCAACACCAATATTCCTAGTGAAATTCTTAAGATGTCATAAGAAAAAAAATAACCTACTGATGAGGCATAATTAAGACAACGTAGTTCTTGGTTTGATACTGTGAATGGAATTCAAGAGATTATTTAATTAGTTGGTTTTTTTTTTGTTTGGGTTGTTTTTCTCGTTGCAATATTGTGGTTTTATAATTAAGCCTTTCCTCCAAATTACCTGCTTGAGCAGGACATTGTTCATGATGATCATGGGAGATAGCCCACCCACCACTGCAAGTCCAGGAGGGTGGGTCCCTGAGCCAGTGGTCCGTGGTCCCTGCTGTACAACAGGGTGTGGTGAATCCTCAGAATCTGTGGTGTCCATCGTGCTCATGTGCTCTGAGCTCGCATCTATAGATCAGACGGAAGGGGTTAATTGGGGTTCAATTGAAATTAAATGTCAGCTTCAGAAATACTTCAATATTTTGATATGAAGGAGTATAACTAAACCTGAAAACCCAGAGTCTCTCTCTGAATCAGCTTGGGAGCCTCCACGCTTCATGATGACAGGAAGGTTTCCTGCCCTGGTGTGATTCTCTGCCTTCCTCTTTGTGGTCATCGCTCTTCCCGCAGCACTGACAAGGTCCAAATCTCCGCAAGCTTTCACAAAACTACATCAGCACATCAAAGGCGAAAGCTGGGACAACACTAAGCAGGCCCTCTTTACAGAGCAATGGCAGGACATAAAGTTGTAAAGTCACAAAAAGACACTGTTAGTCATCTTTTTAGCTGACTCGACCAGTTACATAGATATAAAGTTTTTTAAGACTGTAATAAACAATTCCCTCTTCTTGGTGTGGGTGCTTTAGATTCATTTGACCTCATTAAACAATTCCAGCTGAAATTTACAGAACACAAACCCACAATATTAACCATTGGGTCATCTTTTATTTATATCATTTCACCCAAAACGTGTGTGATTAACGTAACTAAATGGAAATACAAGAAAACTTCGTCTGCATAAAATATAAATGTCAAATTATTCAGCTGTACCTAATCTACATAAATAAATAGAGTCACTACATAAAGCTAATCTTACTGTACATGCGATGAAGGGTCGCTCATTGGGGTAAATAACTACCGTTTAAAGTAACTTACAATAAGACAAATGAACACTTGTAAAACGCAAAATACACGACCTCATTATTACAGTCAGGATTTGGGTTAGCTATGTTAAGCTAACCAACTAGCTAACCATCGTTTACGCTAACCAAAGGTTGATAGCCAAGCTAACGTCAGAGAGTCAACTCGCACTAGTACTACTAATAGTGACAGTATACACACAAAAAAAACCGCAAAACGTTTAAAACTTCGAATACACCTACTTCGTCCTTGGGGCTGCTTAAACGTGGTAGTCCTTAAAGCCGACGTATACGACAGTATATCCGGGTAGAGGCTATAGCTGCAACTCAACAACTTCTCTTCGGTGGGGTCGCTGGTGCTGCTGCCCAGATACGTTGACTAGAACTCGCTGGTCCACGGTACCGTACACGAGACAGACCGCCCCTCCCTGCCCTGTCTGCTCGGTCACATGCGGAGCACGGTGGCAGCCGCCTATAGCAGATAGGCTTAATTATCCCCTTTGAGGTTCAAAGTCAAAAGCTGGTAACCGATGGTGGATGAGTTTCTGGTCACCTCATATAGCAGCCATTGTTCAAATACGTCGAAATGCAAAGGACGGTATATTCGTTAGAGCCACTGTGCCATATTTGGTAGTTAAAGGCGTGCCCTTGTCTGGAGTGTCAGCCACGTCACGTTCTCTTAGCTACAGTGCCCGCCCAACAGAGACTTCTCCTGCCTCTGATTGGACAGTGGCGCCAGCAGCTGAAAAACGTGACCGCTGCCAAATGTGTGGCAAGTTAAGGACATTGTGTTCGCTGTGCAGTTAGAGGTGTACTGTACAGCGTAGGCATCTCAAATGCACCGTTGGGGAATCCAGTGACGTGAGAGTGATCTGTTAGGCTATATTACATAATATAGTGGCTGGCCTGCAGCTAACCCAAGCAGCACAAGTCTCCTCTGCAGCATGTTTGAGAAATAAACAAAAGACGAGAACCTCGGAACGAACAAGAGGCCTCAAGTATGCTGTATATGAGGAGACAAAGCCACACAATCTCATAAGAGGAGGAAAATGCTCATGTGTAAACATTTAAAATAATCAGTACCTATTTCGTTTAAAATAATTTAATAGAAAAGCATGTAAAACAACAGCCAAAAACAAAACGTGGCTAATTCTTGGGTGCAATTGTGACCAAAAAGATAATGTGAAAAGTTAAAACTACTTTTATAATCTTAATTTGAATGCAATTTGTGTAGAGTAATGGCTATAAGGTGCTTGTTTGTATTGCCCGTGACCCCAGAAGCAAAAGGGGGCTGTCAAGCTGAATGAATCCTATCAAACTTGGTTAGCTTAGGAGGCAGTGGAGAGTTGGGAGGGAGCTGACAAGTACCAGCAAGCCAAGCAGAGTACATTCATGGGAGTGGCTGAAGAAAAACTCGGGTGTGGAAGGAGTTCAGTGAGACCGTGGAGCTGGACTTTCATTCAGCCTTGAGGTGATTTTAGCAAACAGTTAGGCAACTAAGGAGGGCAAAGAGGCTTCCAGTGTACATTGTATACTGTGGGCATGAAGTGCTGCTGACTACACGTGGCATCATGCAGACATTGCTCAAGTGTTGTCCATCATATTTGACAACCACCAGTCTTTACGCCTGTATAACTGGGGACTTATTCACTTGGTCCCATATCGTCACCATGGTTGTCACAAAGTGGCGGATAAGATGCCATGGTCACATGTCTTCAAAACCTCAATAGCCAGGTCATGGAGTACTTCAAAGATCTCCTCAATTCAACTGACACACCTTCTGCAGTGGAAGCAGAGACTGGGGACAAAGAGGACAACTTCCCATATCCCTATGGCTGAGGTCACTGGGGTAGTTAAATAACTCCTTAATGGCAGGGTTTCTAGGGTGGATGAGATTCACCCTGAGTTTCTCAAGGCTCTGAATATTGTGGAGGTGTTGACATTAGGTGGACGTCAGGAGCAGTGACACTGAAGTGGCAGATTGGGGTGGTGGTTCTTCTCATTACGAAAGGGGGCTGGTACATGTGTTCCAATTATTGGGGGATCACCCTTCTCAGCTTTGCTTGGAACGAGGAAAGATGTGGTTTTTGTTCTTATCGTGGAATACTGGACCAGCTCTTTATCCTCTGAAGGATATTCAAAGGTGCGTGGGAGTTTGCCCAGTCTACATGTGGTAGACTTGGGGAAGGGATTCAGCTGCATCCCCCTGCATGTCCTGTAAAGAGTGTGGGGTACCAGGAATGATTTTATATATTCTGGCTATCTGTTCCATGTATAACTCTGGTGAGAGCTTGGGTCACATTACCAGTCATGATTTAGAGTTTTTCTCTGTGGGTGTTGGACTGCACAACACTGGCTGCCATTTGACACCATTTCTGTTCGGGACATTTATGGACAGAATTTAAATGTACAGCCAAGGCATGGAAGGTGTTGTCAGAATGTCATCTCTGCTTTTTGCAGATGATGTGATTCTGTTGGCTTAAATGTGCAGAAACCTTCAGCTCACACGGAGGCAGGTTGCAACCAAATGTGAAGCAGCTGGGAGGAGAATTAGATCCTGTTAGTCCTATGTTAACATGTTTTAATAACCTTTCGTTTGGGGACTTGTGACACTGAACGTGACACTACACATTCGGTTTCAATATTTGTTTAAAATGCATTTAAACATAATTCAGAAACATTTTTGAAACTTCTAACTGCTCAGTTTTTGTTTTTTTGTTTTTTGGGGGTGGGGTGGGTGGGTGGGGTGTCATAAAGAGAGTATTACATGGTACTTATTTCACATCTCTGAATTCAGAATTCAGTGATGACTGATTCAATTCATTAAATGCTTGCTCCTTGTCTAGTGAGCTTGATAATCCACATTTTTGAAATACTATATAAGGAAGCGTTGCTTTCAACCACACTCTTATCTCACATGAACCTGAAAGGCCCTGTATGCAATACAAATAAGTGAATAACACTACTCTCCTGTTCTTTGCACACTGTTTTCTGCAGACAAAGATCTTATAGCGTCCTCACATTACAAACCCTAGTCGTCTGCAAATCTAGATAACAGAGAGGGGGGTTTTGAGTTTTCTTTAGAATTGGAGTGGGTTTTATTTCATGTTTCACAGTAAAGCACCATTCGTGTATTCAGTGTTCATGGCAAAAAAAACTAAAATACTGACTCATGCATGTAAAAAATTATACTAAATTTGCTGACTCTTTGTTAAATTATGCAATAGTTTTCTTGTGATTCTTAGCCATTTTGTGCATTTTGTGTCCCTGCATGGTCGATTTTGGTCAGAGAATAACTAGAAAATCAGTACTTTAAAAAATGACTATGTGCTAATGTACTAATACATTCTACACTAACCAGAAACAACATTAAAACCAGGTGTAGACATGAAAAGTGGATAATATTGATTGTCTTATTTTAGTGGAATCTTCGAGTATTGGACTTTTCCAGGAACCACTTAGGTACATGGCAATAACATGCCTCGCAGTTTCACTCCAAAAACATAATTTTAATGGGATTGGTTCAAGAAATGCACACAAAAAATATTATAAAAGAAACGAAGAACTTCTCCCATGTTTAAACTCTTTAGATCTAATCTTGTGGAATACCTACCAGATGGACTGATCGAGCCTGAGCCACAGAAGTCCCACCGTGCAACCCAGAGATTCGTGGATCCCTGGGAAGCATCAGTTGGACCTACACATTACTATTTTGTGCCTGCTGGGTGGGTTTCTTCATCCTGTTTAGAAACTTGTTGTTGAAGCTCTTTAAAGGATGCATTTTGTTTTTTCAGTTTTAGTCTGATATTCACTAAGCATTTCCACAGAGCAGCAGAAAAGCTTTTTACATTAGTGACATCCCTTATTTTCCAGAATTGTGGCATTAAATCTCACACACTCATCGGCCAGGAATAGTATGATCAGATTTTTCCATCATTTACATGGTAAGCACATTTAGTGAACTATAACCAATTTTTTTAAATACAGAATCAAAACGTTTCCACTAATACAAGCTGACACTGTGTGTCATAAATGAGATTCAGATATGAAAACTGGGGACCAGAAAAGACTTCTATCCTATTTTTTAAGTGATGAAACTCACAGGCATGTTGCAGTGAGCAATTACCAGTCAGTCAGGCACAGCAGTAATTTCGTCTTTGACAGCCTGATATAACTTCCTAAATTGCCTAGAGGTGCAGCTTGCACACACAGATGTGTGCAATATTTCTTTTTTCACTTGCAATACACTATACGAAGAGAAAACAAGCATCATTTTTGCTTTTTTGGTTTGCCTAGCTTCTCCAGCACATGAATTATGTCTTTTTCATCCCAGCAAATACGTTTTATTTTATATTCCCTGAAATCTTAGCCTGATAATGTTACTGTCAGTTATTGTTAAATTTACAAAAAAATCATGATACAGAATGTTTTTTAAACAAGCGATTTATTCAAATTTTCATTCTGAGCAAACAAGTTAATTTTCATATAAACACTTCATCCAGTGGCCAAACTGTGTGTTTGTGTGCATGTGTGTGCGCATTCAGGCATGGGTTAGTCTGTTGGCCAGTGTGTTTGTGTCTGACATTATATATACTATGTGGAACTTTCTGAATCTGTTCCTCAAAACTGTTCCTAAAACCTGATGCTGGGGACTTTTACTTGCTCTCACTCTCGGTAAGTTCACTGTCCTCGCTGAGAGAATAACCCTAACTGTCCAATCACAGTTCTTGTGCCCAGTGACAGCACTGACAGGAACTCCCCTCTTTTCACTCTCTGTGCAGAGCAGTTTATACACCACCCTGCATTTAATCATTATTTATTCAAATCTGTCCCCTCCCCTCACCTCCAGCAGGTCACCCCTACCCGAGTCTGGTTCTCCTGTAGGTGTCTTCCTTTTAAAATTGAGTTTTTCCTTCCCACTGTCTCCAAGCACTTGCTCATAAGGATTCGTCTGATGTTTGGGATTTTCTCTCTATTTTTTGTAGGGTCTTTACCTCACAATATAAAGCACGTTGAAGTGGCTGCTGTTGTGATTTGGTGCTATATAAGTAAAACTGAATTGATCCGAAGTTAGTATAAGTTCATATTAGTGGTTGGTTTGACTATGTATACACACACAACCACCCAGTGCTCTCAAAACATTAACACAGAGGTTCTCATGAGGACTCCAGTTCCTGCTCCAACACACCTGATTCAAAAGATCACCTGGGTATTATATGCTGTAACAGCTTGATAACAAGACAATCATTGGATCAATGGTAGCAGGGTGGCGCCTAAAGCAGTCAGTTTCCATAACAACAGAACCTCCGCTTTAGTTTTTGCCCCAAGAAAAGTGATCTAAGTGCATAATGTTTCCCTGAGGCAAGAAACCCCTAAAAAATGCTGTTTTAGGAATTGAATGATATCAAAATCTATTTACAAACAACCAAATATGTTTCTTTATATATTTGTGTACATGCTCATAGTTTTTAATGTATTTTTAAAATTAAACATGTGTAAAAATAATATTAGTCTTGGCAGTAGCTGGCACCACATCCAATGTGGATTTTGTTCCTGACAAGAGTGTTTCGCCACCAGGTCAAAGGTCAGTCCCTCGTCTCCTCCTCATTTTACTGAACAATGGGTTGCCTTCAGTCATTAAATTAAATGGACACTGCAATAACCCAAAAAATTCTGGTTTGTTGTTTGAGGTTAACACCACGCCACAGAGGGATAAACATGCGACCTATCCAGAGTGTTCCCCAGCTTTCCTCCTATCACAGCTGGGATAGGCTCCGATCAGAAAAAGATCATTTTTCATGATGAAAGCATGATATAGGATTAAAATAATAATAATAATAATGACTTGGCTGGGTTTTTTCTCACTTTTTATATATTTATTTTAATTTTTATTCATTGTGAAAAAAATAGATATATATATAAATATTCTTTTATGCACAAATGGCACAAAAATGCAGACAGCTGAATAAAAATCACAAAGACACCACATGCCAAATCAGCGAAGAGTGATCTTGTCTGGAACTGGCACCTAAAAAGACAGACACATACGAGTAAAGGGGTTAAATTTCTATTTTAAATACAGATGTTCTTAATTGCTTGTGTCCAATCCCGCTCCACCTATAAAACTCTGGACATTCGAGTCAATATGAGATTGGAGAGAGTAAAAAGCTTCTTCAGACAACAAAGTGGAGAGTTTTCACCTTGTTTGTGTCCACTTGTGAAGAAAAATAGTCCTGAAGTTTTACAGGTGTTTAGTTAACATTGAAATGATGCTCAGTGATGGATGTAAACATGTTGTTTTCTGTGTAGCATGACTTGCTTAATATCTTTGAGCAGAAATCACCCAAACACTGCGTCCAGTGCTTGCCCCTCTCAAGATAACTTGAGCATATGTAGAGCCATTCCCCTTTATATAGTTAGATGTCTATGAGGTTGAGTGTTTTTTTAACGTCACATCCCAAACTAATCCTCAAATTTCACATGGGATTTGAATGCTATGATACCCACTAATGTGCTAAATTCAATCTCAGCCCTGCACATCACCACTCAGTTGGCAGTTCTGATATTTTACGATTGATTAAAAAAAAAAAACAAGCCAACAGCGCCGGCGAGGTCAGACAGCACCACGGTCTAAAGTGAAGTTTCTCAGAAATTAAAGGTAAATCATCCTCCTGGACAAACAAAGTCAACAATCAAACGTTCGCTAAACGTTCACATGAAGACATCAAAGAGAATGTTTATGTCCTTCAAGTTGCAAATATAGTTCAGCCTTCAGAATCTGATGGAAAAAATTAAAGCTCTGCTGCAACTGTGTGGTCCCCTGACCACTAAACAGTGGGTTGCGAGACAGCAGCTCTCCAGGCCTGAGTTACGGCATACAAATCATGACCAGAACAGGCAGAACACTGAGACCACACGTGTTCCTCGGCTGCTTTTGTTTGAAAAACCTGCAGACCACCACCAAGCAGACCAACTGAAGTCCAAAGGGTGGTTTTCAGTAGAGGAATTTTGGTAATGGTAAGACCAGGAAACCAAACTTAAAATAAAAAGTTAAAAAAAAATAAAAAATGAAACAACCTAAGTTGTTTAAGCCAGTACTTAAAAGACCCAACTCAGTCACTGCAAATCCAACTGGGTCTGACGATATGATCACCGTGCTCAGCTGGTATCAAGTTTAAAAACTCATATCCTCTTGAGCCTTTTCCATTGAAATTCCCTCCTTGTGTTACCACAGTTCAGACAGTGACAAAATGAATTTCTCCTTTACTAATGAGGCTGTGACTTTGGAAGACATCCAAGTGATTCACCTAGCTGAGACTGCTCAGACTACATTTGCACACCTCACCTCCTATGTTAGTTTCACCCAATGCAATTTTGCCCTAAAAAGAAAAAAAAAAGATTGTGGATTTCATGTTTCACTGCATGAATTTATTTGATAATAAGAGTTCCTTTCAGGAGGCGATTTCTGCGTGCAACAGAGGCAGAGAGCTACTTAGTGGCATCGTTTCTTTTGTTTACCTGCAGAATAGACACAGACTTCTCTCCAAATCTCACACCGGCCATTAGTAACCAAGGTTTTCTGTTATAAATTTGAAGCATCAAGCTCATGTTCGGAGGCACATTGTCATTTTTGAAAGATTTGAATGGATGAGGCCATTATGCAGAGCAACTTGATAAGGTGCCACCTGATGCTGTTGGTTACAATGTACCCATTTCACTCTTTAAGGCAAAGTTGTAATTGGGTATTAATTTACTGCTTGTTACATAATAATTCCCCTTGTAAAAAAAAAAAAATCAATAATAAAAGAAAAAAGCACACTAGAGAGAGAGGGAGCTGGTCTGATCTGTCTGTAAAATGATGGCTCTGCTGTTGCTCTGGGACTGAACTGCTTGGATTTATTGAAATCCTGATAAATAAAATGTATCTTCACCTGCGCACAGGTTAGATTTGAACATGTTGTCAGATGCAATTTCAAAGTCAGAGTGGAACCGTTGTCCCCAGATGCCAGAAAAAAAATAAACCTATGACTGAGTGCAAACATAGTGAAGAGTTGTGCGCTCAGAGGCTCGGCTGCCTGCTGTAACTAAGAATGTAGATATAGAAGCCTCGGCTCTTCCTCATGCATGATAAAAGATTTTTAAACTTAACCTTCAGACTATCAGTAACCCTGGACTATTGCAAATATCTCACGACCTTACAGAAGCACAGACTCATCAGAAGTACTTGTTGAATTTATCCAGGGCCATCAAAGGGAAGAGCAAACCAGCAGCACCCAGACTATTATGATATTGCTTAGCTCTGCTGCCCTTGGTGGTCTGGCAAAGGGGAGGAAACACTGATGAATGTAGCTGTTAATGTCCAAACATTATTTAAAAAGAAAAGTGTGTTTGAGTGCCACAGGGGAGCAATCAGTCTCTTACTTTCTACAGCCATTTCTTCGTTTGTTTCCTCCTCCGAGGTCTGCTCTCAATGGACTTGCTGCTGCTGCTGCTGCAGGAGAAAGACATCAGAAATATTGATGTGTTCAACTCTGACAGACAAAACATTCATTACTCACTGTGTTACTTACTGACTTAATTACTGATCTTTCATAATACTGAAGATTATCAGGTTTTCTAAGAGAAGAAACAAACCACAGACACATTTAGAAGTCAGCTGTGGCATAACGAATAATCTTGGATCTAGTGTTTAATAGAAAGATGAGGTTATCAGTAATGGACCTGCATTCGCACTGCTGATGTTCTAGAAATGTGAGCTCCACCACAGGGGGTTCGTGGAAACGAATCGTCAGCTGAGAAAATAAAAAAGGAGAAGCTGAAGCTCTACATGAGGATAAACACTGAATCTAAACAGAAAATATTTCTCCCACACTGGCTTTGCTTCATTGGATTCCTGTTAAATCTGGAATCAAATTTAAACTCTTTGTCAAGGTCTTGAATAATCAGGTGCCATCTTATTTTGAAGACATCATCATACCATATCAAACCCAACAGAGCACTTCGCTCTCAGACTGCTGGCTTACTTAAGGTTTCTAGGATAATAAAAAGTAGAATGGGACGCAGAGCCTTCAGCTTTCAGGCCACTCTTCTGTAGAAGCAGCTCCCAGTTTGGCCTGGTTTGCCAGGTTTCTTCCTGTTAAAAGGGAGTTTTTCCCTCCCACTGTCACCAATTGTTTGCTCACAGGGGGTCATCTGAATGTTGGGGTTTTCTTGCTAATATTGTCGTGTCTTTTTCTAACAATAAAGAGCCTCGAGGTGACTGTTGTTGTAGTGTTATAATAAATACAATTGAAGTGAACAGAACTTGATTCACCTGCAGAGTGGTGTTGCGTTCGAGGGTAGGAAGGCACTTGAAGCCCTCATCCGAACAGTAACCAGAGCATCGGCGAACCACCACACAATGAGGTAAGTACATGTTCTCCACCGACTGGGGGTACTCATCGTACACATACACCAGCTGGTCCATGACCTGACACGAGCACTTTGCCATCACCTCAGACAACGGAATTACTACATAAGAGGTTGGATCTTAATCTTTAAGTCATTTGCAGCAGGTAGGAGAGCCTTTTCAGTGGGCCATGATAAAGAGCATCACTCTTACCTGTATTGGGACCCTCTTCATCTTGAAGGTCGGACATCTGCAAATAGTAAAAATAATTCAATTTGTTTTGGGGTTTTTTTGTGTGTTTTGTTTTAAAAAAAAGAGTCAAACATTGTTGGAGATAATAAAGGACCGGCAAATAGCCAGGAGCCTAGAAGTGGGTAGATCGATACAAATATCGATAAAACCTATAATAATACCTGTACAAACTATCTAGCTATGAATGTCAGTATGTAGCCCACGGAATTGTATGAAATTAAAATATCTGGGGGGTGAAACATGCACTATGAAAAATGGGTCAACCATGTTGTGTTGACTATCCCATCTGTTTGATTAACAGTCTATAGCAGATCATGTCAAGTTAAGTTACAGTACACAATGAAACGAGACACCGTTCCTCCGAGACCATGGTGCTACATGTAACATATAACAGACAATCAACACAGAACTACATAAAGTGCAAGTGTGCAAAAATTGCAAAAAACCCAAACCAAACAAAGACGGTGCAACACCAGACAGAACAGAACGAGACAGACACGAGACAGTGCAAAAGAAAAGTGCAACAATGAGAGTGGGTTGTGCAAAAGACTGAGCATTGCGCAAAAAATAACTTGATGTGTGAAGGTGTGCGCGCATGTTTGGATGAGATTTAAACTACATAATTTGACCTAAAGTCCTGGCCATGTATTTACTTGGTATCAGATCGTTATCAATATTTGCAGTATTGCACAGCACTTGAGGAGACTTTCTCTAGTGAGAACCAGGCATGGTGGAAATGGTTTTCATTGCAGCTACGGAGCGCCCTCTGGTGTAAAAATAAAACTAGTGCAGGCACATTGATGAGATAATAAAAAAGGATGACGCAATATGGTGTGAGGAGAGCACTGCTGTGCGGCTGAAAAAGCGGCGGGGGGGGGGAAAGCTGTAAAATGACCCAGCAAACAACAGCAGTGCTTCTGATTTCTCAATTGGTCGCAACAAGGTTTATTATCACATGGTCAAAAAGGCTTGAAAAAATGCAAAGAATAACAGTGAACAATGGCTGCTGAGAATAGCTGAGCATTCACTCATGGGACTGTTACACACTAACCACAGCCAAAGTAAAAACGATGCTGAAAAGGTGAAAAGTAAAATGTGACACAGCATGAATTCGCTGAAGTTCTCACAGCCCGGCCTGCAGACTCAGGAATGGCAAAGTTCACGATTTTTTTGAACCACAAATTGGGGCGTACGCAGTTGATCTTGGCTCTCTTCTGCCTTTTGAATGTAAGTGATCTCTTTCTCTTTTTTAAACTTCTCTCTTGGTCTCATCTTACCCTGCGAACACGGATGGGAACGGAGTCTTCCTAATCTCACACACAGACACTGCTTCTATAGCTCAGGCAGTCTAAAAGAGCACAATTTAATGAGCTGGCTTCTGCCAAGAGTTGTTAAATGTGCCGCAGCATCCACCAGTTGAACCAGCTGCATACAACAGCTGTATTCAGCCATGACGTGCTGTGAACAACACAGTGCATTGATTAGGTTTGTAATTTATGAGGAAAGGGAGGGGGGCAGATTCATAAATGGCCTCCGGTCAGACTAAAACTGTGACCCATAGTGGGATTCATAAAAATGGTACTAACCAGTGGTTCTGTCTCACGCAGTCTGCATAGCACAAAGGAGATCTTCGTTCGTCTAGCGCAATATTTTTGAAGGTGACTTTAAAGTCTTCTTCAACTCACATATCCCAGAAGCTTTTGGGAATGGATATTAAAACTATTCTGCAGTGCGTTTAAAAACAACAACAACAACAACAAAACCCTACCCCTTATCACTGTAACGGATAATCACTGTACGCTTAGCGCCCTGCTGGGTGATACTAAATGTGCCTGTGTGGCATCGGGTATGAAGCTGCACACCAAGAACAAGCACCCAAGGGAAAACTAGGCAGAAAATGTCACGACCTCCCTCATAACAGCCAGGAAACATGCAAATCGCATGCAGAATTACAGCTTGTGAGCGCGGTTTCAGCCACATTACAGCAGCGCCTCTAGCTGAGCTCTGGGGCCCGTAGCTTTAAATCTTTCTGTGTGCATGAGCAACACACATCTGACGCTAGTTACGTCTACACGTATTCACTGTGGGGGTACAGCTGTTTTATGCTGTCACGCGTGGAATCAGGTGAAAAGTCGGAAAAAAGGAAAACGTTAATTCTCTTTAACTTCACTAAACTCCAACCAGAGAGATTCAGTCTCATGTTTAGCCCGTTTTAACTTTGATAAATAATGCAGTGATGGGTGTTAAACCCTTACTTTAAAAGGAAAAAGGAAAAGAAAAAAAAGAGAGAATATCCTATTGGTGGAGGAGTTACCTGCGCAGGTACCCGCTGAAGAACCAGCAGAAGCTGCAGGATTGCGAGGAAAGTTTGCATGCTGCTGCTGCCGTGAATGAATTCCTGCTATCCTCTAGTCGGCCAGAAAGAAATGAAAATGTTGAAGGGAGAGTGGAAAAGCGGCTGGAGCTTTTATAACGAGCAGTCCCACTGCGCGGGTCAGGCTGCGATGAAGAGCGCGCGCCAGCAGGGCTGAATATATGCCACTCTATAGGCTTACCATTAACCGGAGACCGTTGCAAAATGAATTCAAGAGAAGTGGTGATGTAAAAATCAGCCCGTCCTGTCGCTCACGTACACACCAATCCCTGGGAAAATGATCCTAACCGAAGCCTCGTGACTGTATAAACCTGAGCTTAACGTTTCAGAAGTCAGACAAATACATTTATAGAAGTTCCTAACCTTCTCTCATTTCTTTATATTTTGTTCCAAACTTTCTTCTCAGTTCTTTGGACACTGGCTGCTTTTTCACTCGTTTTCAGTCCAGTTCTTGCACCTGACCATTTTCAGTGGAAAGCTTTGGTTGTTTGTTAAACCACTTAACGCTGACCTGTGAATCATTAAATCATAAAAAATAAAAACAACTTAATAAAGAGCCAGTTTTAAATTGTATCCTTAGGCACTTTCTTATTTCTTTTATAAATATTTCTAGTTTCTTTTAGAAATCCATTAATTCTCTTTCGCTTATCCTAAACATGAGCATGTGGGGCTGGAGTCCATCCCAGCTATAACAGGGCTAGAGACGGGGTGCACCTAAATTGCATAAACTTCGTTTCTGCTTTATATTCTTAATTTCCATGTAAGTTTGCACATGTTTTAATAAAATCACTGCATCTGTTAACTTTTTGAGGAGCAACATCTAAACAAATGAGGGGTGTCTCAACTTTTGCATTGTATTGTACATACAAAAATAATCATCATCATAAGCAATTTATCAGCCTACATCAAAACACACAAGCATATTGTGAAAGCAAATAAAAGTCAGTGAAGTGTCCTCTGTAAATTATTCTTCAGATATCCCAAAGCTGTTTCAGCTGCTGACCACAACAAATATTGAAGTTAATCACCCAGAGTTCATAGCATCATATAATGCTGTGCTTAATAAAAAAATATATATATGTGCTGTGTCAACAGATTTTTTTAATGTCACTAGGCAGCCATTGATAACAATACAGAAATACACGCATTACTTCACGTCAGCAGTTCAGTAGATTTCAATGAAATCTACAGAAGTTCAAACCTTGCATCAGAATGAGGAAGAAAAGTGAATGTGTCATTGTTGTCGCCAGGCTGGTTCTGGTGAGTATTTGAGAAATTGATGTTTTTTGGATTACAGAGAATGAGCTAAAAAAAAAAAAAAAATCCAGTAAGGATTTGTTTTCTGAGTGAAAGGTCTTGTCGAGGTCTGAGGGGAATTACCAGTGTTTGAGCTGTTAGAAAGCTAACAGGAACTCAAATAAACACTTCTTGTCATCTGCATACAAGAAGAGCATCTCTGAACGCACACCAGGTTGAGCTTTGAAGCAGCTGAGCTACAGCAGCAGAAGACCAAACCGAATGCAAGCTAAGAACAGGAAAGGCTCAACAAAATTAGACCAAAGAAGACTGGAAATATATTGCGTGGTCCGTTTCTGCTCCAACATTTTGATGGCAACAACCGAATGTTGCAGTTATGCGATTTACTTTGAGTGACAACTACAATGACGTCGGCACAGAACAAATATGTTGATAGATTTTTCATATTACATGTATTTCAAACCAAGAACTAACTCAGACTTGATGTTGCCCTGTGTAATGGATTAAATCCTCAATGAAATTAAATTCATGTCAATTTCATTTATATAGTGCCAAATTACAACAGTTATATTGTAAGGTAAGGAGTACAGTAATACAGAGAAAACCCCGACAATCAGATGACTATGTGTAAGCGCTTTGGCAGAAGTGGGAAGGAAAAACTCCCTAGCTGGTTTACAACTATTTGTTTAAGAATTTATCTCAAAAACTTTTAAAAGATATTTTTTAAAAGAATTTAAAACATATCTGGAACATTAAAATAAAAACTGGATGGATTTCCAAACATGTACTTCCTGTGATTTGATGTTAAAGAGCTAAAATAAAGAGATCTAATGCTTTTTCAGCCTCGATTACAATACTGAAATACTAACTGGCACAGCACAATGAGCACAAGGTGCATCTCTGCTGATGTGGCTCCACTTCTGGATCTGGTTGTTAGTTTGAGAAGCTTATGGCTCCCAAACATTGTTTATGCAATCGGGGCCTTCGAGTGTTGCGTGTTTAGTCTCGGCACACATGCAGCAGACCTCAGGTTATCAGCACTGATGTGACAGGAATGAGCAGGATGTCTCAGAGCTACCCTTTCACCACGTGTATCTGCACTCATGTGTGGCTGTTATCAGGATGTGTCTACTTTAGCTGATATATAAATGTCTCTTTTTACTTTACACGACACCTACTCTCTTGCAGTTTGCTGATCCTCCTATTTACAGTTAACGTTGATTTCCTGATTACACGCAGGTCCGCGTGACCCGCAGGTGCCGCGAGCTAGCCACATTAAACTTCTTGTTCTCCAATTCTGCAGGGCATGGAAAACAAGCAAGGAGCTGCCCTTACATTTATAAGGCGGGCTCAGATGTGCTTTCACAGCCACTGTGATTTATGGGATACTTAGTCTGGTGCGTTCTGAAAAATAGCCTCTGGAGGCGATACCAAAGATGGAGGAGGTGTTCCCTCTCACCACAAAACTGATGTTGGTCTTGTTTGGTGCTCTTCAGAGAAAAATTACATTCAAATCTTAAATGAACAATTATAATCTTTTTGTTATTTAAAAAAAAAAAAAAAAAGCAAATATAGTGTACTCACCAAGCCTAGCACAGGCCTAAGATGCAAGTTCCAACTTCATATATTCATATATTTGTGGATTCTTCGAGGGAGCTTTGCATGACTTCTGATTTGTCTCTTATACCAAGTCCTTTTGTAGCCCTTCAATTCATGCACTGTATGAAATAGGCTGTTCTGGCCCTTCCGGGGCGATCGTGGCTCAAGAGTTGGGCGTTCGCCTTGTAATCGGAAGGTTGCCGGTTCGAGCCCCGGCTTGGACAGTCTCGGTCGTTGTGTCCTTGGGCAAGACACTTCACCCGTTGCCTACTGGTGGTGGTCAGAGGGCCCGGTGGCGCCAGTGTCCGGCAGCCTCGCCTCTGTCAGTGTGCCCCAGGGTGGCTGTGGCTACAATGTAGCTTGCCAGTGTGTGAATGTGTGTGTGAATGGGTGGATGACTGGATATGTAAAGCGCTTTGGGGTCCTTTGGGGTCCTAAAGCGCTATATAAATACAGGCCATTTACCATTTTTTTTTAAACCACTTTTCTTTTGATTGGCTGCCTCTTGCAAACAGAAGGTTTGAATGGCTTCCATGCCGACAGCCACAGCTCTATGGCTAAAATGACTGCATAAGGGACGTCATTAATGTCAAAGATTTCGAGCATAGAAAAAAGTGAAGCCTGAGCTTTTGGCTCACATTGGTGAAAATGATAAAAAGTCATAACTGATCCTCTTTGATCAAATAAAGATTTTGTGTAATGACCACTTATTGCAATCTAACAGGCAGGGCTAAACCATTTTCTGGGGAGTCCCCTTCCCAAATTCCCACCTAGACTTCCAAATCAGATAGACAAGAGGTCAGACAGAGAGACGAACAGCTGCTGTTTCCTGTCTCTGGGAACCACACTGATACTCCAGTCCCACTTCTATTCAGGGGAACGTGGGGTTTCCCTCAGCTGCAGCAGAGGGAGCAGGTGGGACAGTGCTGCTTTGTATGTGCAGATGTGGGCAAGGCTGTTTTTAGTTGATGTTCAGTAAAGGATCATTCATGTACGATCAAACGTCTGCCTGTGCCTGAGCATTCACCAAAGCTTTCACTTCACACTCCAAATTGAAATGAAGTCACATGTTTACCTCTAAATGACTGACTTGCGTCTGCAGTTCCTGGGCTTACTGCTGTCACTAAAGAAAATGAAAAAGAAACATATGCACACCTTCCAGTTTCATCTGCATCACTCAGTGTTTATTCCTGCGACTGAAATCCAAACATTTGATTTCCCACAATTTTGTTTGCCAGTCTTGATATACAGGTGCATTGTGGGTAAATGCTACTGGTTCCCAAGCCGTCAGACAGAGCAGCACTGAGTGATTAATGTGACCCAAAAGGCCAAACAGATGTAACTCGGTTCCAGGACATGCAGGCATTAACAGTTTGTTGGGACAGGGCTGAATAAGAACATAACCTACACCGTCATCTAAACACAGTGCAGCACGAGTGCAGAGGCAGTGGATGTAACTCCATTTCTTCATTTTTCTTTTTTAATCCCAGAACTACACAAACACCCTCCTGTCAGTCTGGATATTTATTTACAAAACATTACAGTTACCACTTATCATGGGAGAAAAATCACTGAAAGCATGTTCGACTGTGTATTTCCACAGGGTTTAAGGACTACAGAGCAAAACGACAAAACACCACACACACAGAAATCTTCTCAGTTACTCAGCCTGATTACATTTCATCAATATTGCATACGTGTGGGTGAATATTTTGCATCACGCTGACCCACTAAATAGAAGCAGGAAGCACGGCCTTGTGACCAAAATAAATGACTTACACAACAGCATTTTCTGTAAGTCTGCTGACAAATCAATGACTAAATTTACCTTGGTAGTGACTAGAAACATTTCAGTGGATTGTGCGACTCACTTTAAATGCAAAAACAATACAGGAAAATAAAAAACAAAAACAAACAAACAAAACAGGTGTGTATCAGAGTGAGAGAAGTACATACAGACTTAGCATCTCGCTAAATGAGACGTTAACAGAAGACGCGGCTTCGTGGAGCACAGACATCATTCCAGATTTAACAGAGCAAGAATTCCTGTGCAAAAATATTGCAAATGCTGAAAAATCCAAACATCTGCTCTTTTCTTTTGATACTCTTTCCAAAACTCTGCTTGCCTGATCAAACAGTCAAATAAAAACACATACAATGACCTGACATTAAAAACACGTTGAGCTGTTTGTGTCGTTAAGAGTAATACAGTGATGTTATGTTACAGATTACTGAAATGTTGGAATTAATATATTCTACTTCTCTGTGGAGAAGGCTCTCTTCATTAGTGGAGGAGGGGTCTTTCCAGCTTCATACAAAGACTCGGGAGGAGGGGAGCTCAAGCAGCACCAGTCTGGGATGCGCCCCATCTGGTTGTAGTAGTCCCGTGACACCGACCTGCTGCCTAGGATGTCCTGAAGGGCTCCAAAGATGGCACCTGGTAAGCAGTTTACAAATGTTACAAGAGGAGCCACAAACATTTTTTTTCTTCTTATTTAAAAGTAGAAAAAAGCTGACAGTGTGTTTTATCAGAAGTGATGATTGGGATGAAATTTTTAATCCACAAGCCTTCACTTCAGCATGAATATTCAATTTAATTTCATATCTGACCTCCAAGCCACGCAGTGCAGTTGGGCTTTGCAGGGGGAGAATGAATACGGAAGCTCTTGCTGGCCAGCACGTTACTGTATTTGGGTTTCTCCACCAGGAGGCGAATCTCTGCCAGCAGGCGGTGCAGGAAGCCGGGCAGCATGGCGGTGCCTCCGATCACCACCAGGTTCTCAGAGAGCACTTTACGGGTGTCGATGGGGCACTAAAACAAATGCAAACAGATATTTTGAATAAAACACTGGTGGAAAACATCTGTTCTTCACTATTCGACTGCTGCTACAGGCAAAAAGAGGCAGGAGGTGGGAGCCATCCCAGCATTACAGAAGGATTCTGGTAAAACAGGCTGACCCAGACTAAAACAACATGATAGGGACTGTGACGTTATTGCGAGAGGTCTCAGGGGAGCTGCAACACATCAGAACATTATGAGCAGTTCACTATCGTGTAACATCAGACTTAAACGTTTATATCATTACAGTAAAAGTGTGAAGCTGTGTGAAGTCGGCTGTTTGGGTTTATGAGTTTAATTAGGCTGTTCTGGACTGACTGGATCCCCATAGTGAAGAGCAACAATGCTTTTAGTTGCATTGAATGGTTGCAGTACAGCAGCCAAACAAAGTCAAACTGCACAGCCCGTTTAACGTGCAGAGCGACGCTGTGGGGGTTGATAACTTCCTCCAGCCAGAGATACTAAAGGTTCAGTACAGGAGTACAAGGAACAAACTAAAATCCACCACTAGGAAAGATCAATGAAGCAAAAATCAAAGGAATTATGAAACCTGCATTATAGTACATAACACACTGAGCTGAAACACACCAAATAGTTTGAACAAACATTGCAGAATTGATGGGCGGGACTGCGTGCGTTAGATTAGCATGACAGAGATCACTCCCACCTTCACTACTCCCAATCAAACAGATGTTTTATTGTTTAAGCAAATTAAAAAGTATTTGAGAACTAGGACCAGCTGGGTCAGTGGCTGGTATCGTTTTCACCATGCGGGCCTATCTGTTTGCCATCATAACAAAATCTGGTCCTGTTGGTCACGGGTAGTGCTAATACTCACTTTAACTCACTTTTAAACTATATCAAGTGAGTAACTAGTAATAACAAGAGCACACAACTCCCCCAAACTTTGATGTTTGATAATGGGTGTATCACAACATGCTTTTATAACCACATGCTGATCTAAGACCTCTGACTGACAACCTTGAATAACAACCATTACATCACTAAAATTGTATTTTTTATGATCTTTACCCAAATGGTTCAAAAAGCTGTAAAAACTGAGATTTCAAAATCTATTGACAGTGTGATTTTGCAAAACTTTATGTCATACTGAAAAAATATAAAGTTTGTTGTACAGCTCTCTCTCCATGCTGTTTGACCTTGCCCTAACACTGAAGGTCAAGGTCAAACACTTAGCCAAACTAGGTACTCATGTTCCCCAAGAAAAGAAGGAGAATAAGAATAGCATTATGCTATGATACGGAGCTGACTGTGATGGTACTGGGGTCTGTAACTAAACGGGCATTGCTAACAGGCTCAGAATCAATAAATGCCTGGACAAACTGCGATGCCGCTTGTATTTAGGAAAAATAATTCATTCTGAGAGAGCTGATAGAACCTTCCTCCTATAATAACAAGGCTACCAGGGGCAAGCAAACACATTTTAAGTTGCCCCGTGTTTACAGTCAGTGCACTCCAGTCATGGCTCATAGAGCAGGATCTTTAAAAGTGTTGGCTTACTTTAATCTGTTTAATGCAAATGCATCCAAATCCAAAACATTAGATGTAATAAGGCAGCTTTGTGTAAGTAGTGACACCGGCAACCTCTGGAAAGCTTATCAACTCTTTTTTTTCCCCTTTTGTTTTTGTTTTACAGGAGCAGTGCAGCAAGTATGAGTATTTTGCTTTGGTGGGAGTTGCTGATGGGTTTTACAAAACAAAAAAATGCCACCGTTTCCACTTCAAGTCAATGTAACACTCATTATCGTTTTTAAAACACGTCTGTAGTTATCAAGTTGGAACAGCCTTAGTTTCTGTTCTCCAGTAAGTGACAAACAGCTGCCACGGGTTGTTAGAGGACTGCACTAAACACACTTAAAGAAAACCTGTTCACGAATGGTAGACAAGGGAAAGTGAGACAGGACAAAACAAGCATCACATGACTTTCACCAAGTTCACTGGGAAAAGATTTCAGTGCTGGACAATGTGAGTACTTGTGTGCGAAGAGTATGTGGAGCTGTGTTTACACCTACAGGCTAGTGGTTCTTGTTACTAAACAGGGAATCAAGGAAGCCTTTTAGGGGAAAAGGGAAAGACCATCTCTGAACCGAGGAGGGCGCCTCGGGAACATTATTCAATATCTTACAATGTTGTGATTACAGTCACTCCCCAACTCTCTGTGAATGGCACTCTTGGAGACTGATCAGTGGTCATGACAATTTGCATACGGACGATCATGAAACTGAGCTCATTGACAGTGGTGCTGTTTTCACTCATTGCGCAAATGTACTGTTTATAAGGTTGGAGAAACCTGCAGACAGCTGAGACTGAAGGAGTCACTTGGATGAGTGAAAAACTGCTTCCCCTAGAGGTGGAAATCACCAGACGGCTGACAATACAAAATTAATACTTCACTCATGGTAATATATTACTGCAATTTTTAACATTTTGCAATATGTTGAGTCATTCAGTGACACCATCATCTTTTTCAACTGCAAATTATTTCCTCCAAGTTTAACTTCCCAGTATCTGTTTTATCCAGTAAGATAATGTTATCTCACTTAAGTTATGAGACTTAATGCGACTAAAGCACACCAACACTGAGTAAAACCTGCCATAAATGTTGCCATAAGACAGAGTAGGTTTGCTATTCGTCTACAATTGAATGGGGTCAAGTTGGCAATTACATGCAATCTGTTTCTGATAATACATTAACTACTACTAATAAATTAACTTTGAAAAATCATTCAAAATCACATCTGTTGCTGCCTACATAGGCAGAAATCACACTTAACAGCAATTCACTTTTAAAATGTACATTTTTCCTTAACCTTTGTGTTCTTCAGGAATAACAACCAGCTGAAAGCCAGCTGAGTTGAGTCCCCTCGAGATGTGGTCACTGATAAAAACTGAGTGAGAATTGTGCAATCGACTTGTGATGTAAAGTGGTCGTGAGTGTGCGACACTGTCAAGTTTACGTAACCGTGTAGTCACCACAAGTTGTGGGGGGAAAAAAATGTAGTAAAATCTGGAGGCAACCACCAATTTATTTATTCATTTTTAAATTCAAGGGTGTTTTTTGTGTGACTGAGCCATTAGCTTGTTCTGAATTTTAGGTGGTAAATGTGTCCAGTGTTGGATGTTTTTCAGTAGAGGGAATTTAATGCAAGTTAGCTCTATTGTTTGTAGTATTCCCAGAGTATTTTAATTTATTAAATAAAATGTCTACATTCTGACCCTCTGTAGTGATACAATATCACGACACTGTGCTGTATCGATTTTTTCCCCCTACCCCACTTTATCCAACTGAGAACACTACGTCCAAAATCCCAAAAGGTTGATTCTGTTCATCTGGACGTAGCGTTTTCAATGGGAGAAACATTTCATCACTCGTCCAAGTGACTTCTTCGGTCTCACCTGACTGCAGGTTTCCCCAACCTTATAATCAGTACATTTGCATAATGACTGAAACCAGCATCACTAACAATGGGCTGGGAGGTCAGTTCCTTGATCATTAATATGCAAATTGTCATGACCATTGATCAACAACCACTGATCAAAGCCCATTGATCAATGACCATTAGTACCATTCACAGAGAGATGGGCAACATCTGCAATCACAGCATTGTAAGATGGTGAAAGATGGACCCTTTTCTTTTCCTTTTCATGTCAATGGCCTCCTTGACTCCCCGCTCAAACCAGTGTTCCTTCCTTTCCAGGATGTGTACAAGTGTTGGATGTTTTTCAGTAGAGGCTACGTCCAGAAACAACTTCCAAAGATTGCCTTACCTGGATGATTGATCAAAAATCAAAACATGCGGAGTGAAAACTTATCTAAAAACGACTAGCCTAAGCTAGTATGATTTCTGCTGTTAGTGGTCCTGATGACCACAATAGCTTGCCAATGTCTCAAAAGTAGCCAAAAACAATATAACATATATATTTATTCCAAGGTATGAATAGTACTTTCAGTAAGTATCAGAACAGATAACATATTAACGATACACATTACTATGACTGAATGAGAAACTTTTCTTTACCTTAACCAGAGTATCGAGTATCAGAGTGGCCACACTCTTCTCCTCGTTGTCCTGTTCAAACAAAATCTCCATCACTGAGTCCCTGGAAAAAAGGAAAAGATGACTTTGTGACACAATCTAAAAGACAGTTTATACTAACAGCAAGCTGTCGTTTTAAATATAAGAACACATGGAAATACCTGAAGCTGTATAACGTTACAAGAAAATAGAAGGCTCTTTCTGTCTGGCTCTTTCTTTAAGTAGACTGCTTAAAGCTGACAGCAGATAAAAAGGGCATACCTGATGGATCCTTTGATATGCAGGATTTTCTCTCCATCAAGCGGGTAATCGACATCTGGAGGAGGGGCGGGCCGCTATGAACACATTTAAAAGTGTTTTACTAAAAAGTGCAGCATTTGTCATTTACTCAGCACAAATGTTTGGGCAGTTGTGGTAAGCACCATACAAAGAGCTGACTTACCTCTGCTGTGCCATCCAAGTTAAATTTGGCTTCTTGGATTTTGAGGCCTCTTTGCAGGTCACTGACAAAGCATGTTCTCACTGCAGGAAACAAAACACCACTGGCGGTCACATAACCAAACTAGTAGACAAGAATGTTTGTGACCAAGCATAAGGAGTTGAAGTATTTTCCTTTCACTCCTTCCATAACTGTGGTTTTTGTTCATGACTTACAATGAATTAAAAAGACATAAAGACCCAAATAAGCCTAACTGAAACCTTTATTACATAGCTGACAACCCCATTTTGCAGCACAGTCTCAGTAAATTATACTTTTGCATCATTATAAAAATAAGTGGATGGGTGTTTCGCCTATTCTTAATCCTTCATTGTTCCAGAAAAAAGCCACACAAAATGGAATGAAATTATTTCTTGAAAAAAAAAAAAAAATTAAAAGACACACTTTTGTGTATCAACAAAAAGGCTGTAGCCTCCACATTCTGGAAACACAGACAGGTCTCAAACTGTTCTCAGAGTAAAAACAAGGACTGCTGGTGATTAGAAAATGTAGGTCAACCTCGCTGCAAGAATATTCAAGGGGATGGACAGACAGATTTGTTTGTGTATAGAGTGTCCAAGGTGCTCAAGGATGGAATAAATAAGGAAAAAGTCAGTCAAACCTACCCTTGATGTCTTCCACTGTTTCTTCTGGGATAGTCCCTGGTTAAGAGATTAAAAATGGAATATAAGAAATGAACATTCATTTTCTTGGATTTACTTATGCATCAATCAGCCAATTTTCCTATTTCTCTTTCCCGTTTGATTTATGATGCTGAATCAGCACTTGGAGAAGCTGACACTGCAGCAGAGGACAAGTGTGACTGCTGGGTCTGAAACAAATCCAGCTATGAAAAACTTCAGGAAAAGCCACCACTGCTGAGGCAGAGACTTTTTTGGTGTTTTGCACTACTATCATTACACAGTTTTGGGGCAATACAGCTTCTAAGTCAGTGGTAGGGAGGTAATTACAGAGGTCTTAGTCGTGCTCACTGCAGAGATGTTTTATGACCCATCTACTCAGACACCCTGTTGTCTTTTTAAAACACATGATATATATATATGCATCTTTTCTCATTCTGCTGCAGCTGTAGATCTCACTGCTCAACTCAATATACTCAGTCTGGTTCCCTCTATCAACAAAAAGTGTGGAGAGGATCTCTAAAATAGACTGTATGCATAATGCATAATTCACAAACTGAAAAAGCGATTCACTCAAATGTCACACAGAAACAAGTTCTTCCTATGAATAGTAAATGCTACATAATGGGTCACAGCCATTATATTCTTCTATTCTTGGCACTGTAAAAACCAATCAGCAGTCCATAACAGAGTTATGCCTTCACAAGTGTCCCCATTTAAAAGACAAGGACAGACGGTGTGTGCTGACTTTCTGCATTTACCAATGGCGGCTTGTACGCTCTGCCCTGTGGTTGTGTCTGTGTCCAAGGTGCACTGCTCCACGAGAAGGCTGTCTAACTCCCTACAATAAACAAACACATGCATTTTATGCAATGAAACAACAGATTGAAATGATTCAATTCAACAGTCAAAGATTTTCAATCATGATGCAGTAAAGAGAGATGGATTATTTTCTCAGTTAAATGTGTACAAATCACTACACTGATGCTGTTAGAACTGTTGGTACTTACTTATGGATGGCTTTTCCTCCCAGAGGCAAAGCTTCCCAGGCTGGCAAAACAGGAGTACACTCACAAACCTGATTTCCAGAGTTAAGATCAGCATCATAAATGTCCCAGACCTGAAGCTAACAGTACAATAATGCCTGCCAAATAGTAAATATGTGTAAGATGCATTAATTAAAACATATAGCATGTATATAGTAGACCATAATGTTCACTGTTCTAGAGACCACACTCATTATGGGAAAAGGATACGGGCAGCACCAGCGTCTCTGTGTAACCACAGTCCATCACGAGTGCAGAGTTGATGCCTAAAGTCATGATGGCCATGAGGTGACTGGGAGCAAATAGCACAGATGGCACCTAGAAAATGAAATCATTCATGGAGTAAAACTTTAGAACCTCCTGTACTAGCTAAAATTTCCCTGTTAACATAATCATTTTGTTTATCAGTTATTAGATTGTTCTAGTTTATTATAAAGTTTAGGTGGAAATCATGTGAAATTTAAATAACAGGTTGTCAAAGTGTTGAACATGGCATGTAGATTAGGCTACTATCTATTACCCATCTGACAGTGCAATTGCCACTGATAAGTCATTTATGAGTCAGGCATCTTATTACACTGACTATTATTTCCTATTATCCATTACATAGAGCATACTCAGTGACGCCACGACTTCATACACAACCTTGAGCATGAACTACAAAAAAACAAACAAAAAAACTTAAATATGAGGCACAAGTTTGTCTGCATCAAGTAACAGTAGTTATCATAATAAATGCATTAGTTACTTCTTCTAAATCAGGTCAAATTAATGAAATATAAGGAGGGATTTAAACAAGAGCTAATTATAAGTGGATTACACTTTGATCATCGAGTGTGGTTTTAGCTCAGCTGCAGGAGGAGAGAAGAGGCGCAGCAGTTCAGGGAACTAGGGCAGGTAGAATGACGGGGACACCTGCTGCTGTCTGCTAATCAACTTTTGTGCACTCGTGTGCCAAGAACTTGATGACACACATCAAGACCTCAAAGCTTATGCTTCCATGACAGCTGTGCACCAAACTGAGAAAAGAAATCTTTCCCAGGCTGATTAGAGTTGATGGTGCTCTGTCATGTTGGGTTTTTGTTTTTTGTGCACAGAGTTGCAAACAGATACTTTCTATTAACTGGTCTGATCCCAGCACGTGTCTGTGCTTTCGTACCTCAAACTGTTTGAAGAAAACCTTTGTGAGCGTCTCCCTGAAGTGGGATGGGCAGAGGATGGACTCGATGATGACCACTCTTCTGTCGCGAGGGTTCACCAGAAGGTGCCTAATGAGGCAAACGGAAAAACAAACTCTGATGTGATGTAGCCGCAAGAAAAAAAGAACTACAATAACCTAGTCATTTATTGGAGAAGAATCTCACCTGAAGTACAGTATGTGGATAAACTCTTTGAGGATGACATAAAGCTCTTCTGTATTGATGTTGTACTGAACCACTTTGACTGCCTGAATAAGAGGAATCAAATACCACATAACCAAATATTTTTTGTTTATTCCATTTCCACAAATCATTCTACATAATTACACTAAGCAGAACACGGCAGACCCTCACCTGCTGCTGTCCCGGTTTGCGGATCTCGCTCGGAATTATGAACCTGGGCCCCGTTTCCCCTGCAAAGCCACATCTGTGAGAAAAGGAAGCTGTCAGCTGGCATAATAGGAGATGCTGAAAAGATCAATATTTATATAATAATCATTACCAGTAACTTTTTTAAATACTATAATTTTAGTTTACTCAAACCAAAAACCTATTTCTAAAAAAGGGCAAAAGCACCACAGTTTAGTTGTAAATAAAACAACAGTGCATATTTGTGTTGGATATTCTGTGGCAGTAACTGCAAACAAAGACGACAGTATTTGAAAAGATAATACCAGTCCTCTTGATCTTCACATGACTTCATATCTGTTTGCCTTCCAGCAAAATATAACAAAAAATGACACTGAAATGCTTTCAGTAAATAAAGATCCATTTGCTCACTATAAATACCCGTTAATATACAACACATGTGAGGACTGGCGGTAAAGTTACAGAGACAAAGTTTAGATTGTTTGACATATGCAGAGAAGGGATGGTGGACAAAGGATGTTGATAATGGAGCTGCCAGGGAAGATGTAGTGAAGGAGGACACGCAGAGAGTTGGTGTGACAGCGCTAGGCAGTCCTAGAAATAGGGTGTGAGAGACGGCAGGTGATCTGCTGTGGCGAGCTCTAAAAGACGCAGCCGAAAGAAGAAGGTGTAAGGTCTAATGAGAGAGCTTTTAGATTACCAAGTGTTTAAATATATAACCAAACAGCAACCACTATGGGGAGAAATTCTGATGACAAAACGGACAAATGGCAACTCGCTGAATCTCCCAAATGCGAAACTTCGGTGTTGTTAAAAAATTAGCATTGGTAGCGTTTGGCATTAGCTTAAAAAAAAAATGCTAGCTGAACGCTGACAGTTAATTAACCTAGCACTGGCTACGTGGCTAACAAGCTAGCCCCCATCAGCATTCACTACCAAAACTGTGGTAGGTAGGTGTTTTAGGGTCGAATTTAACGATGTGTTAGACTTTAAGTCTTCACTTCCCTAAAATACACATGTAGTTGAGAGGCGGGCGAGTTATTTCAGAAAACAAAGATGCATTTTAGCATATTTTGCTAGCTGAGTGGCTCTATTAGCAGGGCGGGCTAACGATTGATACTCACTTTGTGTATGCTGCTCCTAAGTCAATGACAATCGCAGTCTTCTCTCCTCCGCTTCCGAGGCCATCAAATAATGGCATTTTGATAGCTGCGTCGGCTTTGGACGAAAACTGTACGTATAATTAGCGCCAGCAGCCTCAAATTAGCATCCCACTACAGGTCTGTTGTCTTCCTGTTGGACTGGGCGGGGCCTTCAGAAAGTAGTGACATCACGCGAGGAGGGTGCCTGATCAAAATGCGCTTAACTCAGTATAATTTAAGAATAACGCCAAAATAATGTTTTGCTTGCAGAGCACTTATTGAAACCAGTGTTAAAATTGATGTACATTCGCGATAAAATAAAATAAAATACAATACAATACAATAAAATAAAACTATTTGATAAAAATAATTTGAAATTTACAAAACTACTTTGTTTAGTTGGGGGTAGCCTGTAAGAGGAACATGTAGAGATGGGAAAGCAGACTTCTTGCAACTAAATCTACTCCCGAAACTGTCAAAATCAGTTGTAACACCGGTAAACTTTGTATTCAACCATTCAGATGCAATAATGATCAAATTAAAGTGTTGCTCTCTTATATACCAAGCGATCGCCTCAACAGACGGATCCACAAACAAATGCAGGGTTATTTAATTTAGAATTAGAGATGTGAACTGATAGAATAACTTCCAACTCTATATTTTTATTATCTGAGTTCAGTAGCTTTTCATGACTGACATTTAAAAAAAAAAAAAAAAAAAAAAAAAATTTACCACATACTAGGCATAATTGGTACAGCATCTCAGTTCATTCATGTCTGAAATAAGCCGTTTTAGTTCTCTATATCATCACCTTTAAACCAAATTATTCTGATTGGCTGCTCCTTGCAAACACAAGTTTTGAGCACCAGGTGAGATGTGCTTCTGTATTCACAGCCAGAGGTATGTGACTGAAATGATCACTAGATCCAATAGCAAGTAAATGCAGGGCCACGATTGCGGAACCTGAGACTTTTACCCTATAAAGGCACCTTGTAGGGAAGAGCAGTCTGTCATGATTTAGGAGATGAGACATCATCAATTCGAAAATTCTGAACACATCTTAATGATCACCAAATCATTTTTACTCTTTACAATAATTAGTTAACCCAACAAAACACACCGAAGTACCGAGCCAATACCAATTCCAGTGTTGGTACAGATACTATAGATATTTGGATTGAACACCTCAAATGATCACATTAAGGATGTCTTCTTCTACTAAGAGAAAAACCTTTAGTGATCACTTATATGTCAGGAGTATCGGAACAGCTGAGACGCATTTTTTCTAAACACGCTGCGCCAAAAACTGGACCACCCCAAAGAGGCCCATAAGTACTGCTTTTAATCTAATGTAGCCAAATGCATCAGGCTTCTGTGACAATTAAAGTGAATTCATAAATATTTTTATTAAGAACTCGAGAACCTTTCCACTCTCGTCTTTTCACACAGAGGAGCAGCCGAGCAGCTTTAAGTGGGGGTTAAGGAGCTGTCTATTCAGCACCACCACCAGCCCGAAGTGACCCTTTGGGAACAACTGCACAAGTCTGCATTAGAGACGAAATAGAAAAAAGAAAGAAGTGACAGAAGCATCTGAACATTTGAATCAGAGCTCTGGCTGTCAGTTCATGATAAATCTTGCAGATTTGGAGCATTTGGTGGCAGCACTTCAGAAGCAGGCGGAGGTACGTAGGCTGACTTTGAGTCAGTGACGCTGAGCTGCACAACAACAAGCCTCTCCAACATCTTGCCTTCCACAGCGCTGAATTTGTGTGCGTGTCCGACTCTCGTTTTTCTTCGCGCACTGCGAGAGAAGCTCCGCGTCCTCCGAGCAACGAAACCCGTCATGAACTCTACAAGGTAACACTCTATTTTTAGCTCTGCGCGACTTTAATTGTTGCCTAATGCAAAATCTCGCTTTCGACACCTGAATGTGACGGGTGATGCGCCTTGGGGGAATGCATCGGTGCCCGTGAGCCTATGCATCACTCCTTTCAGTGCTGACTCGAGAAGTATGATTCAACACCGCAGTGTGAATTTTGTTTACAACCCAAATTCTCCGGTGATCGTGTTGTCATGTGGAGGACTGCATGAGCGTACCGGCTGAGTGTATCAACTGTATTGATTCCGTGGAAGGCAGGATAGTGGGTTATCCTGTAACATGCAGTTCTGTGCATAATCACTGCTGGGAGAGAATTTCACTCAGACGCTCGTCTGACTCAGGCAATAAGAAGGGTGTCAACCCTGCATGTACTAGCCATCTCTCTCATTTTGACAGCAGTGATTGGTCATTAGTTGGCCTTTGTTATCACATCAAATGAAGCAGCAAACATGCCATGGTACATGATTTTTTCTTTAAATGTCTTTAAATCCAGTGTGCAATTGGACTGTGAGCACACACACATTCTTTCTGAGGAACGCTCTGCTTTGAGCTGGATGCAGTTGAGTGGAAATGTACAAATTTTTCATGGAGCCATCTGAAGAGGATCCTAGAGGATAGAAAACCTGGTGCTATTTATAGGTGAAGTGTGGAGGGGTGCTGAGGATTGCTGTGTCAGGTTCCCTCTCTTTCTCTCTCTGTTTCTCTCTCCCACTGAGCAGCTTCTTCTGTTTATACAAAAACGAACAAAAGAGTCAGAGATGAAAGGGAATTTCATCCGCATTAAGAAAAGAAAAAATGCAAGTGCAACATCAAAGCAAAGGCAGGCAGAAATGCTCTGTTAATCCTCTTCTCTGTGGTTATCAATGGCGATCTGAAATTAAACACAGTTTGCATTCTGACCCTTTAATCTATAGTTGAAAAACTTTCTAACTTGGCCCTGCTGGGTGTCCGTCTCCATTCTCAAGCACCGGCACCGTTGCTTTGTCCATGTCTGTATATGTCATCTGGGAGACAAGGCGTAGAAGTTGTAGGTAGGGATTGGTTACACCTCTGTTAAGCCTGTTAGCATGTGTCATTTCTGTTCACTGTCAGCAGGCACTGAGAAGAGCCAGAGATGCTGATGCTTGGGATGCTCCATCACCTCCTACTGACTGGGACGTGTCTCTGTGTCTACGGAGCCCCGTTCAATCTCCCACACTTCAGCCCTACGCAGACCGGCTCCTGTGAAGGACTGTGTGCCAGCTCGGTAACAACCACCGGGTCAACACATGCTACAGATTTAAAACCTACACCATCAGAATCCAGACATGAGAGTGACCTGACAGTGAATGTAGGTGGAGGAGGAGGGACTGGCCCACATGAACAACCCAGGGGGACAGATGCAGTGACGCAGACAGAAAATGGGGACAGTCTTGATGGAAGATCTAGGCTGAGTGAGGCTGGTGGAGAGGCATGGAGCCAAAGCGCCGAGATAGAGAAGATTGGGATCACATCTGAGATGAGAGACTCTGAAAAACAGTCAGAGTCTGTGGATTCAGAGAGCAAAAAGGAGGATGCACCAGTTCACAGTGAGCATTTAATTCCAACAGGTGGGACAGAGCAGTCGGACATGGACACCAGTACCCAAAAAAGGACTCCAAGTAGATTACTGACCTCCACTTCAGCACCATCACACCTGCAGACTTCGTACAGCCAAAAGAGTAACCCCGCTGGAGCATATGGGACAAAAAGCTTTGATTCTCACTGGGATAAAGACACAGAAAGAAGTTTGCCAGAACCTCCAAATCCCTCTGTTTCCCTCTGGACCCAGACCTCCCACAGTCCCACCCCTCATGTTTTTACCCATCAGACCTCCTCACCTTTGGCAATTTGGGGCCATGACAGCACAACTATGTCCTCACTACCAGACCCCTTTTTACCTGAAATCGGACCAAGCCTGATACCCAGAGAGGATGGCCCAGAAAGTCTGTGGACTGAAGCAGCAAGACCTGGTGGAGGTAAGGCAGGACAGTTATGCAATTAATGTTTGCGTAAAATAGGCATGCACAGATTTATTGGGGTGGCACTACCTCTACTGCCTGATTGTTCATCAGTTGCACATGTGCACACTAAAAAGTCACAGTATGCCTTCAAAGTGTGCGAGGTATTGCTCCACAGTAATCTTCACCCCAGTAAGAATTCATTCCAACAACATTCCAGCTTGCTAGATTTCAGAGGGTTTCGTAGGGCTTCATTAAAAAGTATGGCAGAAATAGGAATGACATATCCAGCGGCGGATTTTGTCTTTGATGATTGGCAAAGAAGGCGCCTCCTTTTGCAGACTCCACTTTGAACCCCAGCTGGGACCCGTGGTAGTCTAATTACTTTCTATTCTTGACTCGAGTCTGAAAAAAGAGAACACACACACACACACACAAGCCTGGAAAAGGCTGGTGGCAAGGTACGTTATGCAGCTCCGTGGAGGAGTCAGTCCCCTCCTCTGTCTATATATATATGTATATATATATATGTATAGACAGAGACATTTGGGGCTGTATATGTTTAGCCCTGAATGTCCTCTCACTCCTTCTCACCCTTCATACTCTCCATTCAGGCTATTGTGAAAGGGCCAAGCTGGTTATTATTCAGTGAGTCAGGGCAGGGAATTGGATTAAAGACGTCTGTCTGTGCCAGTGTGCGTCCATGTGAGGATTGTCTGTTTGATGAGACTTTCTCCCAATGGCAAAGGAAACTCAACTCCCAAAATAGTCTTATGTAAAAGGATTGCAGCGTTCAGAAGCATTTTTCCACCTCCTTCAGAATGCTTTGGACTATAAAGGTAGTAACAGTTTCTCTTGTGACAGCCCTCCTTCCTGTGTGCTAGCCTCTTATCTCAAAAGAACATTTTTTTTCCAAACCATCTTCTTTCCATTGTGCCTTTGCTGCACTGTTTTGAAGCAGTTTATAATGAGAAAGCTGCGTGAGCAAAGGAGAAGCTGTTTCAAAGGGCTGCTTTCTGTCATAAATACTACATAAGCTACAGTATGTACTGAATACAGCTGCTGCTTCTCTGTAGAAAACATGCATTTTTAATTTTAGCAGTCAGCTGAATTGTGTGTAGAGAGACAGCGAGACGCCTGTCTCATCGTCATTTGTCTTCGTTCAGTCAATAAATAAAAGCCAGCTGATCGGAAAAGTTCCAATTAGATTGTGATGCTACACACAGTGACTTTCCATGTGACTCTGAGCTTGTCTTGGCACCACCTGCAGCGGAAACTGCGCTCCCAATGCCCCAGGATGAATCCACAGAGGCCACAATGTCATCGGAGGCTCTCCCTCTCATCTTTGAGCCTTTTGAAGACATCACATCTGAGAGCGCGACGGCGACAGCAGCAGCAGCGGTCACCCATGTGTCAGGCAGCAGCCGGCCCAGAGGCCTTCCTCGGTCAGAGGCGGGTCTGGACCAGCTGGTCACCATAGAGAGTGACAGAAACGGTCCATCACATGCCTCACCCGTCCTTATTCCAGACTGGACGTCACCTTGGCAGACATCTGGCAGCGAGCTCCTAGAGCCATTCAGTTCCTCTGGTCCATCTGCTTCTCAGCAGCAAGTCAGAACTGAACCGGACGACCATTCGGAGAAAGGTGAGAGAGATGATGTGGCACGACCCGAATGTGGATATTAGATCATATGGAATCATGATATAAAATCATACATATAGTCTGTGTGTAATGTGTAAATGTGCCATATAAATAAAATCACCATTGCCATTAATTTTTTTCTCAAGAGTTGGTCAATTTCCTACAAATTAAAAGTATTTCACGGTGGTGCCAAAGTAGAAAGTAATTTTCTCTGTATGAAGACGCCTCGGTGGGTGGAGGTGAAGTTTTTTGGCCTTTATTGGTAGGTTTCATGTTTACCTTTTCTAAGTTTGCTTCTGGCCAGACTCCGTGTGACACTGACAAAGTGGTTGAATCTTTCATCACTACCACTTCATTGTGGCATGAATTGACCCAACAGCTGCAGAGACAGCAGTATTGTATGCTGTGCATGGCTTTTGAAGTTGCACACTTGCAAACATGTACAGCTGTGCTCACACTGCTCCTGCTGTCCTCTTATTCTGTTTTTCATTTAGCAAACGTGGTCTCTGCGGGGACACTAAACCTGGAAGACAACGTGTCCTCGGCCGGCCCCTCCCTCTCATCTTTCCAGCAAGCAATGACAATGGTAACCATGACAACCCATCAGCCAGCACACAAATCCACATCAGAGGAGATGGACTCTGAGGGTAGGACAATTTTTTAAATGCCACCTACAAGCCACTCCATTTGTGAAAATGTTCATGTTCAGTCATAACACATGTCCCTCTGCACATCCTCCAACGCTCCTGGATGATTTTTCTTTATTCTCTACAGAGGACCTGGAAGATGACTTTGAGAACTCTGAGGAATCGGTGGAAGAAGACAGTGAAGAAGACCAAACAGAAACGTCTAAAACATCCTCGACGCAGCCTCCATACAGTCTCATCCCGCCACCTCCCGTCTGGGTTCAACGCAACCAGGGGCTGAGTATGAGAACACAATTTCTAACACATATTTTTAATCAACAGTGGGACATAACTTTTAGTATTAGCACTTCTACAAACATGTGTTGCCCTCTTATAAAAGACCTAAAAAAATAAAGAAATGTTCAGATGTGTTGCTAAATGAATGTCTCCTTTCTCCCAGTGCGTAGCTGGGTGGAGCTAATCAGAGAAAAGGTAAGCCTACCCTCTGCTGTCCGTAAAAAAGGTCAATCAAAAATATGTTTTTCTTTTACCTCACCATGAGGCGACTGATGACTCACAGATATATCTTTTTGTCTTGAGCCACCAGGCTTTTCTTTAAGGTGCATACTGTAAAAATCTGTTACATGTTCATAGTTTTCAGTGGGTTGCACAGTTAAAATAGTTTGATGATGATCAAAATATAGATTCGTGCCAGGTGTACTTAATAAAGAACGCTTAGGTCATTTCCCATAATCAACTACAGTATGTTAGCTAATCTGTATAGAGCTGGGGGTGGATAAGCTGGAGGTAGCGGCTGGGGAGAGGAAGGTCTGGGCTTCTCTGCTGAGACTGCTGCCCCCATGATAAGTGAAAGATGGTGGAAGATAATGGATGGGTTAGGGTTTGACCTCTATGCCATCACCCTCTACAGGCGGGTTACGTGTCCGGGATGTTGGCCCCTGTGGGTATCGGTATCACAGGGGCCCTGCTAATTGTTGGCGCCCTCTACAGCATCAGGATGATTCACCGCAAGAGGAGGAACAGCTTTAAACACCAGAGGAGGAAGGTCAGACAGCAGGAGGTCAATAACTTACTTTCTTGTTTTCACTCGTTATTGTTGACCGGTCACATGGAGCAGGTCTCTGTGGATCTTAAATGCATAAGCTCAACCTTAAAATGATTTTTCCCTCTCCAGCAACCCCGAGAACCCGGCACCAGCCGTCAGGACCAAGCCATGCTGCTGGCCGACAGCTCTGAGGATGAATTCTAATGAGAAGCTTTTGGGCCTCTTTTGTTGGTGACCAGTCGCCATTGCTCCTAAACTGGATGTTTGGCAAACACCCCCATCGCTACTGCATCTCCACTTACCCTGGGGCTGTTTGGGTATGACTCCTCTGATCCACTGAAAGGGACTGAGCATAGGGCAGTATTTGCATAGGTGGTGCACAGGTCAACCAGGCACCCACCTCCCTTTCTGAAATTATCTGAGCACTTGTCTAAATGTTGTCAGATGCTGCTGAGTCTAAGAGTGTGGTAGGATTGGTGTTTTCCACCTTTTTTGACAACAAAAATAACTAACTAAATAAAAATAATAATGCATTGAGGGAGCGGTATTCGTAGGATGGAAGTGTTGCTGGTAAATTAAAAGGGGAGACGTGAAAGCCAGCATGTTTTCCGTTAAGTTAATACATTGAATGAAAAGTGACGTGACACAAATAATGTAAATACATTACATGTAGTACATGTAGCTGACTGGGGGTCAGTTGTGTTAGTGTAAATAAAGTCTTAGCCTAGACTTCAATAATTTTGGGAAAAATGCTAATTTACAGGAAGCTGGATTAGATCACTGGAAGCATATCTGTCTGTAAACTGAAACTAACAGCTAGCCTAGCTTGGTCCAACAATAACAAACATGTTGGCTAACATTTCCAAAACTCACTACGAAATCAATCTTTAAAAAAAAAAAATAGAAGAAATTTAAAGTATTAGTGACCTCTTAATTATATTCTAACCATCAGACAGAGTCAGGCAAGCTTCAGGCAAAGCTAAGCTAAAAGCTACTGAGCTAAAAAAGCTACGGGACTGTGCAAAAGTCTTGAAACACCGTGCACTTCTTACTATTTTGCAATGAAATTGGGAAACAGGTAGTGTTTTATTTAAAGTTGCAAACAGCTTGAACTCTCTTAAGCAGCTTTCTTGTTATTTCTTTTAAGTTTTCAGGAACAGTTCTCCAGGCTTTTTGAAGGACATTCAACGCTCTTCTTTGGATGTTGGCTGCCTTTTGTTCTGTTCAATAATGCTGCTTCAGTGTTGACGTCCAGGCTGTGAGAAGCCCAATCCACAACCGATAGTATTACTCTGTCAGGTATGCTTTTACTGCATTGCTAAAAAAAAATTAAGCTGTTCCTCTGACAGTACTTTGGCATTCCAATTTTGACAAGATCGTCAAAACTACTGCCTGAAACGCCTCCTCAAACCATGACAGAGCCTCCAACGTGGTTAAGTGATGGTTGGACACTCATTTTTGTATCTTTCTTCTGACCTCTGTGGTGTTTATTGATGATTAACCAGAATCTAAAGATTTTGATTCATCACTTCATAAGACCTCTTGCCAATGATTTTCAGTCCAGTTCTTGCATACCTCGGTCTTTTCTCCCTTTTTCCCTTCCTTAAGAATAGCTTCTTGATAGCAACAGAGAGCACTGAGATCATTTTTGACGAGGCTTCAGTGAACAGTAGATGGACCAACTGTAGGGCCGGTCTTTGCTGGATTTTTCCTATTTCTTACGGACAGGACTTTCAAATACTGTTCATCTGCTGTAGTTTTACGTCTGCCACTTCTTTTCTCCCAGACTTATCCAGCTTCCTCAAATATTTTAAGGCCACACTGAACACCACACCAAGACATGCCAGTCATTTTTGCTAATAGCTCTTTAGGAATCACCTTGTTGATGTAAAAATACTGTTTCATATCTGTCAAACTTATCTTTGGGATTCTTCTGAGAAACTAAAGAAATGGAAACAAATCAAGTGCCAGGCTGCTATTAACAAACTGCCTAAAGGTACAATTTAAATTGGTTCTTCGCCAAGTTGTCTATTACACTGGTTCATCTCTTGAGTTAGGTGCCTTTTTTATTCTTGAATGATTCATAAGTCAGTATTACAAAATGAACATTCCTCTGAAAATGGTCAGGTACAAGGACTGGACTGAAATTGAGTGAAAAAGCAGCCAATTTCATGCCAAAGAAAAGCCTGGAGAACTTGTGAAGTTCTACTTCTAAAAAAAATAAAGTCTGGCTGGCTGCTTGGAAATAAATACAAAGAAATGAAGCGTGGCTTAAGAGCTTTGCACAGTACTAGAAATCTCTACCATCTATATTATCTTCACACACACTTGACAGAGTAGTATTAAACTCTTTTCCAACTCTTCTTCAGGAAGTAAATAAGCATTTTCTCCCAAAATGTCAAACTATTCCTCATAGAACCTGTCACATACGCTTGGTTTAAAGTGTGAAATTTGTGCAAATGCAAACGTTTTATTGAAAGCCATCTGTTCATATTAGTTACTGTGAGAAACATGTGCAAAAAAACCACCATCCTATAAAAGTATGTAGCATAATGCGGTATGAACTCACTGCCACTTACAACTCCATTTTTGTCCCCAAGTGCATGACTGCGCCTCAGTCGATTCATACGCTGACTTGCTGCAGAGATTTCCCATAAATTAAGTGTTCCTATTGGCTGGAAGAGCACAAACACAAGACAAGGAAGCAGATTCATATTTTTCGTGTGTGCTGATCTGCTGCTGACAACGTGAAGGGTTTTGTTAGACGCTCTCAAACCAGAATTTCACCTTGCTTGGATAAAATGAGCAGAAGTCAGGTTAAGTTTAAAATCTCGTTTTTGAAAGATAAGTTCAAGAAACTTCTCTGCTGCAGTCCAGACAGAAAAGAGGCACAAAGTAGTTCTAGGTATTTGATGCACATTTGTTATACCAATGTTAATAAAGTGTCTTTTGTTTAAGAAAAAAAAAACATTTTCTGTAACTTCATCAACCATCTGACATGCTTAATGAACAAATGCCTGTTTATACGATATAATACTCTTTTAGGGTATGTGTGATGTAAAATGGTAGACCCTTTTTCCCCCTCTTGATGTGGATGTGATCAAATAAACAGCTCTTTTTGATGTCTGATTGTGACTTCTTTTTTTGACACACAGATACAGCCGCTTCAGACAGCAGACAAGACAACCCAGTTTTACAGCATTAAAAAAAAAAAGAAAAAAAAAATCTAATAATTTATTTCTGTGTTCTTTTTCCACATTAAATAAAAGCTATTGGACATTTCCAGATCAAAAATAAATCAAGAGAGGGGACAGGAAGAGGAACAGAGAAAAACAGACATGCAAAGAAAAGAAAACTTTTGCTCTCCTCTTTTCACACTTCGTAGATGGTAGTGGAAAGGCTGCAGAAAGCCCCTGTGGACCAGCTGCTTGCTTGTGTGGTTTTGTGTCACACTTCGACTGCCAAAACAAACGCTAATAATAATTATCTGATCAATGAACTTCCGTCAACTGTGAAATTAAGGGTTATAAATTTAGGATTTCAGTCACCCGAGGTCATGACAGCACAGTGGATGATCAGGATGAGGGGAGGGGGAAAAAAACAACAACTGTTTCTGATGTCATTTCAGGGCAAAGCCGAGTCTCTGTGAGGAAAAACTGGGTAATGTATGCAACGCCACAAGGCACGGCTCCAAACTGATTATTGATGACGAAGCCCTTCGGTCTGTGAGCGTGATCTGAACACAGCCACTGTGGCAGGCTGTAATGCCCATATATACCCTAATGGAACCGCGACAGTTTGGCATGACTGAGGCAAAAAGACCCAGTTCCTTCAAAACTGAAAACACCTCTGTTTGAAAGAGGGAGATGGGTGGGACCTCCAGAATAAACCACAAGTAGTTTGCTAAAAATCTAAACAGTGTCTGATGAGCAGCAAAGGTAATAGTTGGCGTTCGGGGATCTATAGATTGTTTTTGTACTTTCACATCATCTCTGGATGGGGTTAAAGTAGCACAGAAATTAAAAATAAAAATCAAATCTGATAAATCAACACAAATTGCCCCAAACCCAACAGATGATTCACAAAAAAACCCCAAAACAAAACATGCTTTCAATATATTCAATGAATAGAACAACACTCGTATACAAATCTGAAAAAACAAAAAACAAAACTTGTCCATTGTTCCAAATGCATACAGACACAAACTTACATAGACAGACCATTATGTGGGTGGTGACTCTGTAAACATCTACTCTCCCTTCCAGTCCTCGGCTCCTGGGGTGTACCAGCTCAGCTCAGTGGTTGAAAAGGGGGAATAAACACTAAACATGAACAGAGACGTATAGTGTTGGCTAGCGTATCCATCCCTAATACATTAAAACTCCCTGTGATTGTTTGCTGAAAGCATGTGTCTGTTCTGGTGTAGCAGATTTAAAAAAAAAAATGTTTTAAATAGTGACACATGGCAGCGAGCTGTGGTGCTTTCTACTTTCAATATTGTGGAGAAAAAGCACACAGATGCCCAATTGCATAATTTGTTCTTGCATTTGCAACCTGTGAAAAAAAAAAAGAGTTTTTTCGCCCATCAACAACCACTGCGATCTCGCTTTCTGGCTTCGCTACAACACCAAGCACTAACCCTACTCCTGAAAAATAAGGGTCCACTTTTTTTTTTTGTTCCTTCCTGTATCTAACGAGGAGTTCTTGTTGTCCTTATAAGGCCAGAACAAAATGGCAGCACCTTTTAGAGGCTCTGATTTTCCTGTGCGGGGCAGGGACAGGGTGGGGTGGGACTCTGAAAGTAGAGACTTAAAGGTCTAACAGAACATGATCCACACCATTGTCAAAAACAGCAGGAGACACACATTCATACTCACGCATACACACTGCAGCAAATTTCCAAAGAGGTGCATCTGACCTTTGTTCAATGCTGTTCAAGCAAGCTTTCTTTGCCGCTTTAGTGTGTCGTTGGACCGCCCGGGTGCATCCGTTCGCAGGAAAGGAGATCTTAGAATGTTATAGCGAGGTTGGCGGTGCATCGAGTTAACGCGCCCGGGAAGTGCATTATGGACTCGGCCACTTGAGAGCGGCATGAGGTTATACAGGTGTCAAGTAGACAAATGGAAACAAAGTAAAAGTGAACAAAAGAATAAAATATGATCTGCTAAGAATACTTCTCAATTTTTCTCTCTCTCTCTTTTTTTGTTTTTTTTTTAAATTTAAATTGCACGCACACAGCACACTCATACAGGAATCCAGCATATGTAACACTTTGTCTCGGATCTCGTGCTTTGGCGGACCGGAAGCGGCTGCAGAGCTTTGCCCACTCAGCGGGCAGATCGCTGTGGCGCTGATGGGTTTGAGTGGCACTCGCAACGAGGAGATTCAGGCTAATATTGCAAATTAGTAAACAGAGGAGATGTCGGACCACACCATCATCGGTGAGGAGTCTCTTTTAAACATGCTGTATTCTCCTTTTTCTTTTGGGAGGGGGGACTTTTCCAGTAGCTGGCAGTGCATTTGGGGGGGGAAAAAAAATAAGTTATGATCTGCAAAAAGCAGGCAAACAGAAAAAACTCCTCACCCACATCCTGTCTGGGTTGGACGATGAGGACAGTGAAGCTTAGGTCCACGAGTCGGGCAAAGTTTGAGGTGCTAATGGAGTGATTTGTTTCAATCAGCTGCTCTGCGCCAACATGCGTACACAAACACAGAATGGGCTTCTTGGAGAGGGAGTTGGGGAGGTGGGGATTGGCCTCAGTCTGGGTTAATCGACAAGCTCTTATTCCTGCGCTCACATTGAAACAAAAAGCATGCATATCTTTACAGGCTTCAGTCCTGGGGGCTGAGGCAGGTGATGGAAGAAGCAGCAGCAGCAGCAGCAGCAGTAGCAGCAGCAACAGGGGGTGGGGGAGGAGTGCTGCACCTGCTGGACAGGATGGGGAAACAAAAACATACCAAGCACACGCAGTCATACAAATGTGTTCTTCACTCGCTCACAGTGAAACCAACGGCAAATGAAAGAAAGAAAAAAAAAACAAGCCACTTGCTTTCTGAAAAACACCAGGCGGTACAAACACACAAACTATAGCTTTTTCCGTCCCCCTGCCCAACATATAAGGGTAAAAAAAGAGAAAACAAAACAAAAATAAACTCCACAAATATCTTCCCAGTCTGTGTTTACCGCTCCACTTCCTTGTTTCATGTGGTGATGATTTTTTTTTTAAAGTTTTTTTCCTTGTGTTTTTTAAGTCTGCTTTGTCCCGGGTTCTGCAGGATTTTGGTGTGGTGCCTTGTCCTTTTTGTTTTGTTATTTTCTTGTAGGGGGTGGGGGAGTCTGGATGCACATCCTCACCTGAGCTGCCTCACACCTGGTTGAAGAGGCGCCCCCGAGCTTCCAAGGTCACAATGTCCCCCAGTCAATGAGGTCACCCTCACTCGCCCCGCCCTCGTCACAGAAGGCAGCGGGAGACCCCCCGTCGTGTAACACCTGATGGGATTTCAGTCCATTTCTGCCTAAACGCTTGTTCAGAGGTCAAGGATAAAAGGAGGGTGTGTCTGCTTGTTTTATGCATACTTATGTGCATACTCCTTGGACACAGGAATATGTGTAAGTGTGTGTGTGTAGGTGTCTGTATGTGTGACTATAAGAGTGAAATGACCAGGGCAGAGCTGAGGCCGTCAAGCTGATAAGTGTTCGAGGTGAACAGCACCTGCTGTCCCGTCCTCCTCCCGTCCCTTCTGTTTTCCGCTAGCGGAGCCACAGTTTGAGCCGCAGCGCGTCCACTCCATTCAGGTAGTATCTGAAGAGCCGCTTGTCTCTGACGAAACCCAAGTTTTCGTAGAGCTTCAGGGCTGATTTGTTGGTGATCTCAGTCTCCAATACAACCTGGGAACACACAAATGAGTGCGTGAGTGAGCAGACTGAATTTTGGAGCGTGTATTTGCTATTTGGTCGTTCCTGATTGTTTGGACTGGAACTCTTTACCTGAAGAATTAAAAAAAAGTTAACAATACTGAAAATGAACTCGTTTGCCGTCATGGGATCAACATAATATTTCCCCTCTTTGTCAGCATACACTGCCTTTACTTGGACCCATTTTTTCAGCCATTCGAGACTAATTTGCGTTAAACAAACCTCACTCCCTTGCTCCTAACCTGCTAGCTCCAGGCCTTTTCTAGACAGGAGGGCTGATCAGTCACCGCTGTGGTGGTCCTCAATATAAGCCACTCTAGCCAGAACAGATGAAAAGCTGGTACATCTGCTACTAATTTGAGCAACAGCCCAGTGCAAGACAGTGGAGGTCCAGCAAATCCACAGGATAAGACTCCTATAAACATTGCAAAGAGCGTATTTCTCCCATATTGGCTTCTCTTTATAGGACCCCTGTTAAATCCAGAATTTAATTTAAAATACATCTCCTCACAAACAAGGTCTTGAAAATCAGCCCCCATCTTATCTTAAAGACTTCGCTCTCCGACTCCAGGCTTACTTGTGGTTCCTAGGATATTTAAGAGTAGAATGGGAGGCAGAGCCTTCAACTCTCAGCCCCTCTTCTGTGAAAACAGCTCCCAATTTGGATTCAGGAGACAGTCTCTACTTTTAAGTTTAAGATTTCCTTCTTGATAAAGCATATAGTTAGGGTTTCTTCCCGTTAAAGGGGAGTTTTTCCTTCCCATTGTCACCAAGTGCTTGCTCATAAGAGGCTGTTGGGGCATTTTCTGTATTATCGCGGGGTCTCTGAGGTGACTCTTGCTGTGATTTAACGTTATACAAATGAAATGAAATTAACAGTTGAAATATTTTCAGGGGACAGCAAACACTTTAGACATCGATAGGCACTTGTACAGTATATAGTGACAGCGTTTCCTCACCTTAGAAACCTTCAACTGCAACTGTGACAAATAAATACTCAAACTCTAAACCTACCTTACTTGTGTGTCATATCTTGGTAGCTAACAAGCTGTAAGTGCAATATTTAAGTTGCTATTGCAAGTCACTGCTTTTATAAGAGAAGATATTTGGATAGAAAGCACGAGCACAGGACACTGAAGACCCACCCACACATTTGCTTGCAGTTACTTGTTCTTTTTCTTTTTTAAAATAAGTAAAAACATATCCTATAAAAACATGTACCGTTTGTGTGTACACATTCAAAGCACTGGATATTGCTGGGTTGTATCAGAGTGTCAGCTCTTTGGTCTCAACCAGCAAAGAGACTGAAGAAATCGTAACGCTGTATCACATGTTTCATCTTCTAGAAGAATTCAAAGTCTGCAAAGGAAGCAGCATGAATGTTTGGCTTTTCAGGGAGAGGCAGAGCATATGAAATAGTTTATGGTAGAAGATCAAGGTTACCAGCTAGTTTAGATAAGTGAAGGACAGCCCAGGAAAACTGGACCTTGAAATAAAAACGGCTTTAAACAGCTATAAATGTTCTCTCTTTCAGTTTGTGTTCCTTTCAGAAATCTACAACAAAGAAGGGAATGCCAACAGTGTAACATGTGTTTATACTATTGATTTTATGTAGGATGCATATTTTCACAGTACGACTGAATACGCTGGCACTCTGGCTTGAATAACGGCTCTTATGTAATGTGTGCAAATGTGTTAAAGTTTGGTTCATAAACAATGCCACTGGGTCTAGCTCGCTTACCTCGTCGCAGTCGCCCTCCACCATGGCATAGATGGCCTTTTTCACCAGATTAGTACCTGAAACAAAAGAGTGGACTCTAAGTAAGAGGCTAAACCCATTTATGGCCTCCATCTCCAATATATTAAAGTATAACATTACTCATCACTCTGAGTGCAGAGTCTATCTAAATGGTGCATTTGCATAAAGAGATTTGGTTGCCCGGGACAGCAGAGAAGACGGTGAAGGGAGAGACTGAATATTCTGAAGAGGAGCGCCGAGATCTCACCTATGCTTTTCCTTCTGTGTTTCGAATCCACGGCCAGCATGGCAATGTAACCTCGACGAAACATCTTCTTATGCATGTCAAGCTTACATACAATGGCTCCGACACACTCCTGCTCCACCATGGCCTGAAATGCACACACACAACAAAAAATACACGCTCAGTGGTTACGAGTGTCCACTGGGGTGGCCGCTGACAGCCTAGCAACCGTTCCTCTGAAGTTCCTGTCATCCTGCCAGTTCAGCTGGCTCCACAAGCTGACCTCTGACCTTTTTATCTTTTTTTTTTTTTTTAAATAGCACTTCCTCTTCTGTCACATGTGGTGATCCAGCCAAAACTGGAAATGGGATGTTTTGGACCTTGATGGCCACAGAATGAAAAGAAGGCAGGCCAGTGTTTTCAAAGCAGAAAATGCTACCATGACACAGCACATGCAGAAGGAAACCTAAGGCACATTACTCTCTGCTAATACTGACGATTAGATTTTATAATTGCTTTACGTTACAAATCTGTACATATATGAGTGGGCTGGCACATTTCTTGATTCATTAATAACCTAAAAAACTGAATCAATGTTGGATCTGTAACAGTAGATGACAGGTTGTTTACTGCCTGCCAGCAGTAAAATAGAAACTAAACTTATGAGCTGAAATGTTATTGACATGTGTGTGCTTTAGCTTCAGTACACGTCAGCTCTGACAGCCTTGGACGTACAGTGACATGTGGTGAAAAATAAAGCTGTCACACCCAACTCCTATAATACTCCTGCAACTCAGAGTAACCAGTCCGAAGTCAGACTTCATAACTGTGAGCGGTGCGTTCAATCTACTACTTACCAGAAAGCAGAGCTGCGGCCAGTTGTGGATGAAGTACCTGTAAGTGTAAATTGAATAAGGCTCAGATAAGTCCTTGGTGATCAGTCTCATGATCCACGGCATCTGAAGTTCGGACTCATAGCGGACATAGCGGATGCCGTGGTTCTCCCCGGGGGAGCCGCTCAAGTCGAGCCGGGCGAGCTCCTCGGCCGGCGGCTGCTGCAGGTCAGCCTGGCTCTCCTCACCGCCGGGCCCAGCAGCGTCCGGCTGCTCGTCACTCGAAGGTCTAGAGGGCGGCGTGTGGTCCAACTCTTTCCCCGCTTCGCAGGCCGCCTCAGCTGTAGTGAAACCCGGCATCCCGTTCACGCTATTGTTACCATGAGGAGAGTGACTGCCGTTTTTGGAACAGGGGCTGTGGCCTTCGTGTTGGCAGTGCTCACTATTGTTCCTAGCGGCAGGAGCCTCCTCGTTGCTGCCAATACTGTTGTCACAGTTGTCTACGGACGATCTGGGATTGTCAGGCCGGCTTCCTACGTGCTGGTGGCTGTCAGGGTCCTCTGAGGGGCTTGCCAAGCCGTTCAACTGCTGCTGCTCTCGGGCTTGCATTTTAAGGTGAAGCGCCGACGGGCTAGCTCGCGCTAGCATGTTTTTCTGCTTCTTCTTGACCGACCTTTTGACTTCGTTTACCGACTGAGACTTCGTCCCTGTACCGGCGGGCACACACTGCTCCCCGTGGCACGCCGGCTCTCCGTCTTCCACCGCCGGCTCCGCGCTCCCAGCCACGGGGAAAGGAGGAATTTCAGCCGGGGATGCAGGCAGTACGCTACTAGGCCCAGGCGGCACTGTGGCCATCCCACTGCATTAAGGTGGTGATTGACACTTGGAAAACGTTGAACACAATTTCATCCACAAGGCGAAGGCATATACAACCAATATACGAGCTAGTTCATCGAATATTGCTTAAATCCAGGGTTTTCTGGGGCGATAACGTTTCCGCTGGCGATGGTTGTCGCTGCTTTCTCCTCGATTTCCCTGCTGCCGCAAAGTGCCGTCGCAGCAAACGCCATTGCAACGGCATTCATACACGTTTTACGACAGTAGTGTAACGCATGAGTGTTGCACGGTTTTTCCCACTTCTGTTACCCCCTGCCCCCCGAGGCTGTTTTTTGGTCATCCTTGCACCTTGCGAAACTTTTTATATTGTTTGTCAAATTTATCTAACCAGTCAATACTGACATTTACCTCCTTCTGTTCGCCTTTATGTTCTGTATAGTTTAAATAATATATATGTTTGTGTCGTACCCTGCATTACCACACTGTACTCACAACATTCTGGTAATGCAACACTGGAGAAGTCAAAGGTGACTGAAGAAGTCCTTGTACTGCCCTGTTAAACCCAAGAACATATTCTTCCTTACCAGCAGAGGGCGCCAAACCGAAGCTTTAGCATATGGAATAGTTTTGTAAGAGCAACAACAACACTGCGTTTTCTCCACAAGATGCCGCCATTCGACCAGTTTGTCGCTTCATCCTGCAAAGTAGGTGCAAGTTGGTGCGTGTATGTCCAGTAGTATCCAATCATGGTCTACTCTCCTTTCCAGAAGCATACTGTAGGCTGCTGTTAATTCATCATTCCCAGGATGCTGCGAAGCAAGAAAACCACAACACTGCAGTTGTTCATATTACACATAACATGATAATAATACATAATAATAATTACATTTGTTTTTTGTTTATATTTACATTTAACCATTTCCTTTAGTCTGCTAAGAACCACATTCATATTCGTCTTTCACTTTTGTTACATTTATTTCCTTTTAAGGTTTCATTTTTCCCTAACCTTTATTAGACACAAAAGTACAGAGAGCCGGCAGAGAAGCATGGAGAGCGTGGAGGGAATGACATGCATGAAATGGTCTGGGGCAAGCCTCAGTAGCAGCCTTTGGCATACGGGTCACCTGCTCAACTACAAAACCTATATAGATTTGTCTTTGTAATCAAAATAGTCTAGGCTCACACTAGAGGAATAATCTCCAGATAAAATTTGCCAGGTGCACAAGTCTAAGTCATGAGTTTGTAGTATTGGAACAGAGTTTGTGATATCGTGTGCCAAGAAATCCCCCCAGAAAAAACAACCAAAAACCAAAATTTTACAGGAGGCAGCAGCCTGCCTGTGGAGAGCGAGAGGAGAGAGATTGTGTGCCAGCATAGGAAGGAGAAGACAACAACGCAGAAGACTTCACAGGGGTCCTTCCCCTGTTACACTGTGAGGGTGAACACAAAGTGTGAGGTCACTGAAACTCAAATGTAGCGACAGGAAGTCAAGTGATTCTGAAAAATGTTGTTACTGTAGTATTCTGTTGCACACAATAGGCCATGTTTTATTACCGCAGTACCTGTTTCTGAGTATTGATGCTCCCCATACCCTGTTAACTGTGTTGCACATCTTTGTGTGACCACATGCTTTTCCCCTCACAAAACATACAAATTTAGGTGATCTTGAAATCAGCAAGACATTACAGAGTATTAACTTTGATATATTTAAAACAGAAGTACAGTGCTCTAAAAAAGTCCTAACTCATAGGACAAGAACTTCAGGAAATGAGAAGCTGAATTATGCATTTCTATTCTCCACACACATTCTGACCAAATATTTATATCTTTTGACTCCCCTTGTTTGTAATGTCGTTTTTGGTGGTGATGACTTATTTATTTGAATCAAAGGTTTTGGGTGAGTTCACTCTAAGAGCTGTAAAAACTGTACTGCTTAGCTCTTGTATCATAGCTCTTAGCTCTTCAGCATCATATTTGTCTTGCCTGCCAGCACCAAAGTTTGCTTTCTTCTCCTTAAAGTCCTGCTTTTTCTGTAATAGACGGTCAACATTTTGGATGTTTCTTCTTGCTCTACGTCTCTTCCTTACCTCAGGGTAGACCTCGACAGATATTCCAGCTTTTTCTCAGTTTTTTCTGGCAGATTTCTTGCAACATTTATGCTCCTCTTAAGTGGGGGGAATTTTTCAAATGAACTCAAATCTGCAGCAAAAACACTGTGACCTGCTGTACCTTTCCAAAAATCCTTTAATTCACGCATCAAAATTCAGCTTCTGTGTTGATGACTAAATAGTTTCCACAAGAGACATATAGGTGTCTTTCCTCTGCATCCTTACTCCTGTCCCTCTCAACTTCCATAAATATGTTTTCCAAAATTAAAATGATTGGCTCGCACCTGTGGCCACAGCACACAATTTAAACTATACTGCACATGAAAGTTCTTTATTTTGTTCACAAAGACGTGCCCCACTAATATTTGCTCAAACTGTGGACAGTTTTACCAAAACGAGGCAAGGATTTGAAAACCGCCATTCAAACTGGCAGTATCGCTCTGTAGCGCCCTCCAGCTGTAGCTCCAGGTACTCTGAAGTGGATCGCTTTCTCACAAAGACACAGTTGAGTCCAGTCGGTCTACCACAACCAGACCGTGACACAAAAGGTCTAAGTGGGAGCGCCAGATGCTAGAGAGCCTGACTTTGCTCTTTCATGCTAACACAGATTGATCTTTCAGTCGTTGTCTGTCCTACACAGCTACCATGAACATACGTGAGTTTTGAAAGGGAGTCATATTTTATGTATAAATATACATTACAGAGAAAGAGGCCGAGATAGGAGGGAGAGAGAGAGAGACGTCTCTTTTAAAGCTAAGCCTTGGGGCTGAGAACTCTCTGAAGAGCTGGAATCAGACATGCACAATCAGTTCCCCTCTTCAAATCTCCTTTGCAGGCCTATCTACTTGAACAGGCTTCTCTTAATTACTTTCTCTATCACTTAGGCGAGCCGTGGCTGGGACGAGGAGCAGCAGCGTCTCTGCCAGAGACATTTGGCTGGTTTGAACCCATATTTTTATAGGCCTATCTTTTTTCTCACAAGCCTGTCCCACACCTTCTCCCCGCACCACCACCACAACCGCCACCGCCACCGCCACCTTTCTTCCCTCCTTGCCTTGCTTTCATTGCACGTTGCTCTTGTCTTTCCGTGGCTCTCCCCTATTCCAAATATCTCCAGGGTGTCAGTTGCGTCATGTGACTGGTGCGCTTGTGATTACAGCAGTTGGCAGACGTGCTAATCTATGAGGAAGAACCCAAAATATCTGGAGAAAAAAAATGACAGCATGTAAAAGAAGCATAAGGTCAGTATGGAGATCAGCGGAGAGCGAGAACACGGTAAAGACAACTCAGGGTTGACACTGAAACCCGAATTCCCTCCTCTTTCAAATCTCTCCGCCTGTCTTCCTGTCTGTCTGAACCGCTCTCAGGGGCTTGAGGCCAAACTTTGGACCCCCTCCTCCTCCCTTCCTCTCTCATGCTCCTGCCTGTCACATTGGCTTGCTCTCCTCACTCCGCTCACTTCCCTGTGTCCTCCTTCTTCTTCTTCTTCTATTTTTTTTCTTCTCTTTTTGTCTGGCGTCTGGTCCACTAGAGCTGTATTTAATTAGTTTCTGTTGGGTTAATTAGGGGCTAAAGTTAGGGGGTCGGACCAGAACAAAAGCGGGTCAGGCTGGACGGATGCAGGTGCTCAGGAGTGGTTGCCAGATTCCACCGTTCAGATTAAGATGGCCTTGAATTGTCTGGAGTATTGGAGAGCAGGCGAGCCACTAGTAAATCGCAAGGAGGGGAGGTTTTCCACCTCACACGGGATGGCAGGCTCCATATGTACCCACGGCAGCATCACCATTCTTGTTTATTTGAATTTCAGCATCATTTCTACGCGTGTGCCACACCTGGATTCATCGCAGAGTTGGTCCAATGTATGGCGCGTGCAAGTGATGTCCTCGCCAGTCTGTTGTATGTTCTCATTCATATCACTGCCCGCCACCCTGTGCCCCCACCCCCACCCCTTTTTTTCCCAGCAGTGCCAGCTATACCCTGCTCCTTTGGCTTGCGTGGAATTAGAAGAAAAATATGTGAGGAGGACATCAAATGACCAAACCAAGCAAGTGAAGCATACATAAAATGGGCAGCGGCAGCCTTTGAAGTGTACATCAGTAGCCCGAGTGAAGTGATCACATAAATTAAACGCATAAAGACAGCAGTGTAGATGTGAGTATAGACCGCTGCGCTTTGATCTCACCTGTTTACTAACTGTTCTTTTTGGCACATTGTTTGAAACTCACACATGCTGCATGCAACTCACACATTGCAAAAGTAAAAGAAAGACACCATTCGACCTTTTTGAAAGGGAAGGAGAGGAAGAGGGAGAGGAGAGAGGAGAAACGAGAGGAGAGGGATCTCTGGCATGGCTGGAGCCCCTCAGTGTGTGAGGGTCCTGGGGCCCTTTAGACAGGCGCCAGCCCAGCAGGGAACCAGAGACAATCACGCAGCACCAGATTCAATGCACAGAGATTGAGGGATGGGAGAGAGATGAGGAGTCACAGAGGGGTGGATTGAAGGGGGAGCGGGACAAAGAGGACAGCTGAGAAAGGTGGAGGACACGACAAGGAGACGAGTGGGAAGGGTCCAGGTAGAAATCGAAGGAGCGCAGAGCGAATGAGCTAAAAAGAGTTGGATGGAGAGGGGGAGAATGACAGCGCAGATCAAGAGGAGAAGTAAAAGGAAGAAAGAGCAAGCCTGAGAGAGATAGCATATATTCCCTCTGTAACAGTCTTTATCACCAGCCCAGATCGTGGCGTATGAACAGTGATCCAAGTCAACCATCTGCTGAGGCTAGATAAGCCTGGGAGAGCTGGGTATTGAGCTGTCACTCAGGGAGGAGTGCAGAAAAGGAAAGAAAGGAGGGGAGAGAGAGAAACAGAAGAGAAATAAAGACGGGACAGGAGAGAGATGGAGAAGAAGGAGGGAGGGAGGGAAGGAGGGAGGGAGGTGTCTGCGCAAGGTAGGAAAAATGAAAGGAGAAGATTTGTGCGGAGTGGAGAGCACCCGTCTTGTTAGAGAAAGACTTAACGTCAACTAGATGTCCGGCCCTGTCCCGTCTGATCTCGAATAATCCTTCGGTTAACAAGAGGAACAATAAAAATGTTTTCTTTCTCGTCAGCCTACACGTCCCACACGCACACGTATATCACACTGTGAGACGCATCGACTCACATCACTCCTCATCACGCTAATGTTGACAGGATGTTTGTTTGTTTTCTGTCACTGGCAGCATGTGCATATTCACATTTGTCACGTTGTAAAGTTCTAATCACGAAACAGGGCTTCTTGCCATTTCAAACAAATCTGCAATTTGCCTATATTAATGTTCAAAAATGTGTGGGGGGAGCTGTGTCCCCGTGAAGATCACCTCCATTGGTCGGGAAGATCCCAACACTGGTTTAGGGCTTGATGAAGCCCTAAAAAATAAATTCTGTCCTCATTTACTCGATTTTTGTTTGATTTTCCTTCAAGTGAATCAATCCCAGTTTTATATGCATGGATCTGTGCATTGATGGTGCGATACCGTGGTAGATATAGGGGGGTGAATTAAGGCCGGGAGGGGCGTCAGGCCCGGGAGTGGGGGTTAGGAGGGGATTAGCTGAGGCCGGTTGGATCATTTTACAGCCGGAGGAACCCCCCTTCACCCTCTGCAGTCTCCTGGACAATAAGGATTAAACTCCTCTTGTTCCTCAACTCTGGAAAACGGCAGGGCGACAAAGACACTATTCCTCCTGGGTCCCCTGGCTGTGGCTGGGAGCTAAGGAAAGGAGAGGAGGGTGGGAGGGAGGGAAGAAGTGATGGAGTGAAGGGAAGGAGGGAGGGAGGAAGGGAGGAAGAGGCAGGGGGTCCGTCATAAAATTAATCCCTTCACAATTTCCTCTGGGTGCAAAGTGAGATATGAGGCAGACATGTCTAATGAAATGCTACAGTCATCTAAGGACACAGTGATAAAAGCATATATTAAACTAATGGAGCCCATCATTAGTGGCTCTATTAAGCGGATCGAGATAGTGCGCTCTCTTTTGGTGATCTGCGTGGAAGATTAATCAATTCTAAGAAAAGCCCACCTTCTCACAGTTTCCTATTTTAATGCTCTTGGCATTTATGTGGCAATATTTTAGTTACCTTACCCATAATCCTCAGAGCTGCAACTATTCACTATCTGTTGTTTATATTACTTTTTTGCTCACTTTCATGCTTTGCTTGGGACACAGACTGGAATCGTAGGTAAACAGCCAGCCAGGCTCCAGATGAACGTAACATTTATATTAACACACTTCTAAAGCTCAGTCATTAATGTATTAAATCCACAGAGTGTATGTAAAATGTGGGCATAGCCAGGTCATGTGGGTTTTTTTCCCCATCCTGATTGCCGCTTTCTGAAACCAGACATCTCCAGCATGGGATGGATCTAATCTGGCTGCATGCTCATATATTAGCCACTTCTTGATCATAGTGGAAGTTTATTATGGTTGCCCTTCTGGAGACTCACGGAGATCATAATATACAGAGTAGCAATTGAAGTTCGTCAGGAATGTCTTTTACTGGTTGTTACATCTTATTTCTTAAATCTGCACAAAAACTTAAGTCTAAATTTTTTTTCTGGACTGTTAGTACAGGTCATTTCTATCCTTCAGTTTTTTTACAGATGGAACAAATACAGTATAAAGTGATGATTAGCTTTGTCTTATAAAAATGCCTTAACTTTAAATTAAAAGTACAATGTTCAGCAACTTCATGGTAATAAATCCCAAAATGTCTACACATGCTGTCAGATTGATACACGTTTCCAGTTTTTTTCCTGAGCTAAGCTGGCTTCCAAAATGTCAAAGCTATTGATTCCAAATTAAATCGCTGGACACAAATCCCAGGTGCAATATATCATTTGGGTCCTCTGCGAATAAAAAAAGTATCCCGAGCTAAATAAGTCAAAGGATAAATCCTGTGTAAAAGCCCAGTGTTGAGCACAGTGCGATCATAGCCTGAGGCATGGCGATTAGGATAGCTTAGATGTCAAAGAGTCCACCCAAGGACGTACTACTGGGCTCAGTTTGTGGCACGGTGCCCTCCTTGTTTGCACTTACAATTACTGTTTCGTCTGCTTTGGGGATGAAGGACAAAAGTAATTCTGTGATGTTGTGATGCAGAGTATCCAATTTACTGGTCAACGACCAAGTGAGAGGCACATAAAAGAGAAAGACAAAAGAAACAGAAGTCCATGGGTTTTAATCTGAGAATAAAAAAAAGAAAAGAAAAAGAAAGAAATGAGGGAGTCATAGAAATGAAAAGAGAAAAAGGCTGAGGAGGAGGGCAAGCAGCACAACAGAACCAGGGGGAGTAAGAGGAGAGAGGAGAGGAGGGGCATTTCTTACAAAAAGGGGGTTTCTTTTTTTTTTTTTTTTACTTATAGGGAAAAAGAGCAAAAGAAAAGCCTCTTCTTGCCTCCTGGATGCAGTGTCAAACCCAATCAGTGTCTGGTCTGGCAGTGCTGCTTGTCTCCCAGGCACCAGCTCACAATGGAGGAGAGCCTGGGCCGCCACACCTCTCACTTCCAATCTGCCTCCTCCAGGACAGGCCTGAAAGCGGGGAGGGACAACAATGCACCTCAAATGTTCAAATTCTCATAAAAAAAAGTGCCTATGTGGTGAGAATTGGATTAGCTAGTAAAAGAAAGAAGAAAAAAAGCACTCTGGTAGCTTTAGATCAGTTCATGCTGACTTGGACAGTTAATATCAGTTTTTATTGTTAAAAAGCTGGAATAAGTGGGGCTTAGGATAAATGTCTGGGTGTAGGTAGGGGTATTGTTCTTAAAGATTTTCCGAGCAAGAACGGGGTCTTAGTGTCACGGTGTATATACGTAAAAGCCAAACACAAACATGGATAAACCGCAACGACGATTACAACCACCAACAATCCCTGAGCTGCGGAGTCCTGTGCTAATAAACGTGAGCAGCAAGGTCTGATCCTTAAAAACCTCGCCACTCAAAAAAAAATGTCTGTCTTGAATAGACACCCCCTTAAATGGTATTGTTGAGCAAATCCGGTATTAAAAGGAAAGGGTTACTCTGCGTTTAGACTCTTGAAGACTTTAGTTAAGCCAGTGCTGCTGCCACTTTTGCAGCACGGGCTTCATCGGGCCCGAGTAAACCCATCTCTCGGTGGCGATTGGCTGAAGGCGAAGGGGCCATCTTTTTCACACGCTTCATCCCTCGCCACCACACCAACCCCAAAGCCCCCCCTTGCATCCCAACACCCCCGGCTAGTGTTTACCCGTCACCAAACAATGGCTGGTTACTGGCAATTAAACAGCATTTTCTGAGGAATCCGCTGCTCTGGTCTAATGGCATTACTGTTGGATGATTCAATCCTTGAATAGTCAACAGGATTTTGCCTCTCACCAGGAAAAATACTGCTTCATCGAATTACCGGTATTACATAGATTTACCCAAAGCTTATGATTCAGGGTTCACAGATTACCGCTTTTCTAAAGATGGCTGGAGAAAGACGCGATAGGCCGGGAGAGTGATGACTCCAGTGCCTCCAAGCTGGCCCCTGCCTTTCACTGGCACACTTTTCCCCAGAAGGCTGCTTATCCACAATGCTTTGCAGATTTGGAGAGATTATTAATTTATGTGAATGCAAACACTTTTCTTTTGTGCTTCGCTCTTCTTGCTTGAACTTTATCATCTTAGACGATGCAAGCCCCAGTAGCACACGTGCACAACATACACACAAGTACAGGCTAGACACAAAGATATAGGAGCCAAGCTGCACATTGTGCCCTTTGACCTTCCGTGGGTCGAGTCGAGCCGGGCAGCTCGAGGAACCGGGAAGATTGGCCAAGTCCATTATCTCACAATGAAGGGCTAATTACCAGGCCTGCAAGCCTCAAATCACACGGCAGCAGACTGCCTGTCTCTGTCCTCCGCTCACCCAACATCTTAATTGCTCTTTTATTCTTTCTCTGTTTTTTACTGTGCCTCTCTCCCCGACTCACTCCTTCGTCGCCTCAGCCATTTCACACATAAAAGCAAGATGCTAATTGCCTGCTATGGAAATATTGGGCCTGTGATTAGCCAGGCAGAAGGTTTGGCTGGCCTGTCTCTGTGTGAAACAGTGTTGAGCCAGCATGCCCGACGCAAAAAAAAAAATTAAAAAATAGAAAAGTGCGGTTGTCAGCGGTGAAAGGAAATTCATTTTTCCCATCACTCGCATGCGGAGCAGGGTTGAAAGCACGAGGACTGTTATTGTGCTCCAGTGGCAATTTGTCAGACTGCTATGTTGGCAAAAAGTTGACAGAAAATCAGCTTGAGCAAAATTACAGAGAAGTTATTTCAATTACTTTTAGTCTAAGTTGGTGTTTTGCTGTGACATTGACATTATAAGGTTTAAATATTTGGACTACATTCAGTTAATAAAAGAGGTGGGGTTTGGGAGTGGGAGGGCACCAGGTTGATACACATGATTGATTATGTTCAGGTAAAGTGTTGTTATCTACAATGAGTAATTCACCCAAGGCCTTTATTAAGTTTCCCCCCTCGTGACCCTCTGATTTATTATCTCATTCACTAAGTAGTTTGCTGATAATGGCCACACATAATCATCTAACAAGACAACAGGGGTTTGTTAATGGACTCCATCTAGAGACCCATATACATATGGAAATGAGACCCAGTGGGGGAATTTGCAGGACCCACTTCCAGCTTCTGTGCCATCTAACAGCTTATTTTCAAAATATTTTCTCCACTTAAACCTCAACATGGCGAGGAAAATGCGGTTCGTAAGCGTGCATGCACGTGCTTTGTCATATTGTATCCGTAAACTAGCTAAACACAGCTTCCTTGGGAACCTTGAGCTCTTTTCTGCGCACTTCAAATTGTGCTTGGTTATTTTGATAACTCATTCAAAGAAAGTCACCTGCCATTTGACCTTGGTTTTTGTCCCAACCAGCGCTCTTTGAAAACCTTGGCGGATATTGAAATGCTCTTTCAGACAAGTTCTCTTTGCAGTGGCTCCTCGAGAGCTTTGTCCAAGATGTTGGAAAAGCTGGAGATGGTGGTGAGGGGGGAAGGCTGCTTTTTTCCCAACAGTGGCAGCAGTGGAGTGGCAGTGGCAGCGCAATGATTGGTGGTGACGGCGGCAGTGGTGGTGGTGGTGGGGAATTTGGGGACAGAGAGGGGTGCAGGTCGGCTGTTCAAAGGCTGGCTTTTTACATTGTTGGTCAGTTGGGGATTAAGGTCCTCTGTGCAGCAGAATAGCCCCTCTAATTAAAAAGGATAAGAAGGCAGAAAAATAGCGAGAGGCACGGGAGGAAGCAAAGAGAGAGGGAGAGGGGAGAGCAAATTTGCAGAGAAAAGAAAGAAAAGAAAAACTGTTTTCAGTGTCACTCCCGCAGCCGGGCCCATCAATTCAGACTGGATTAACTTTACACTCCTCCTCCTCATTTCTCTCTGCCACTCTCTCTCCCTAGTCTCTTTCTATCGAGCAGTTTCCGAACTTTGCTCTCCACATGCACTTTAATCTTTTGAATGCATGCTTTCAAAGCATTTAGTTGACCTCATAAAGAGCTTCACCTGTATATTTCTGGGACAATCTTACAGGAAAACTTCACGTGTCATAGCTAAAGATGATGTAACAGTTTACCTATTATAGAAGCAAAACAAACCAAAACCATAGCCAGGAGCTAAAACCAATTACCAGCACCAGTTTCATTCTGCTAAAGGCTTGAATTTGTGTGTTGGGCTGCATTGTGTGTTAGCTGCTCACTATTTGCCATCATCAGAATGTGAATAGAGAAGGCTGTGTGCTGTGCCCCAGATGCTGGCTGTCAGTAGGTGGGCTGTTTGCCGTGGGGATGCCAGGTTGTGTTTTTGTTTGGCCCTCCTCTGTCCCGCCTGCCTCCCTCCCCTCACCCGGTGGGGGGTCCTGGGCTCCTGGGGCCAGTCCCTGCTGACCAATACCCAGGTATGAGGCCTCTCAGTTTGGCTAACACTATAGCCACAGGCCGTGGGAGGTTAACGAGGTACCAGCAGGCACAAGGCATTCAACTCTCCCATGGGGAAACCACAAGTGGTGGATGTATCTCAATGAAGGGCATGAATATGATGTGATATTAGCCATGACAGCCATGAGGCAGTGGACTATAATGGGAAAATGGTAATACTGTGCTGCAGGTGCAATATGAAGTACGGCACTGACACCAAACTATCAAAGAAGAATCTCCAGAAAGTCATTTCACTGGAAAAGTACGTGTAGCCAAGCCACGCTAGCATTTAAAGGTGTTAAAATTTGCTATTTTATTTAATGTGCTGTTGCAATAATTGGATTTTGTCATGTAAATCTGAGCATTTCAATAAGTCCCCAGTCACACAGGCCTAAAGACTGGTTCTCTACCATGTATCAACCACTGGTTGCTAGGGAAAAATGTGTGCTCCCTGACCAGTTGGCAAGTGCTTGTTAGAGGCTGATGGTAGTTGCTGGGAAATCAGCTGCCTAAACCACAGTCCCAAAAGCCTAAACTCTGATCAGTGGTTATGTGTATTCTCTAACTGGGGGGCAAAAGTCTCATTGCAATTCCTTTGGTCACTAGTACCTAGCTGCAGTCACTCAGCAAATTTTTTGCTAACTACTAGCTGAGTGGTAGTAAAGTTCGTCTCTGGTTTGCATCCTGTAAGTTGTACTACCACTCGGCTAGCAGTTGGCCAATGTTTGCAGACAAGCCAGCATCTTCCATGCAAACTACGAGTGACCTCAGCAAAGCAATCATAAAGAGGTTTTTGGTGTAGCGCCATCTTTGGTGCGTATTTTACCTGGCAACAGCCAGCAACCTCTAGCAACTATTTACCAACCAGTTGGGGACCAAACATTTTTCTCTCCCAACCAATATGACACAAAAAGCTCTATACACTTTCTTTTGCCAGTGTGACTTGACATTTGAGTTGCTGGAAAACAGCTCCCCCTCACAGGATAAGAAGGTTTTTGTCTCTGTTGTTCAGCTGCTGCCCAGAGCCTTCTGTTAATACAATAGTTCAATATCGAGGGACGCTCGGTTTGTCTTCTTGTAATCATCAATACAAGTATGGCTCTTCCACAACGCCTATCAATAAATTTATCATTGTCAGGTGCAGATGGCAAAAGAAAAAAAAAATCACGATAATGTCCAATATAGTTTCCCCCCCATCAGTGTGTAACAGATGGGATTGACAGAGTGGGCCAAGTCATTGATTTGACCTTGATTTAGGCCTAGACCACTGAAGTGAGAGGTAGTCAGAGGAAATAAAGATTAAGAATATTAATCCACGAAGCAATACAATTTGGTATATTGTGTTTACATCATATAAATCTTACATTTACCCCCAGTTATGCCCCATGAATTAGGAGAACAAACTCTTTCATTAGATTGTGATTATGATATTTTTAAACAAATGTTTAATATTTAAAGTCTGTCACCATGATGTACAAGGAACAAACAAAAGCTGCTGGAAAAGAGAGGTGGCAGCAGCTCACCATACTTCCCTCATGCCAGCATTATCCAGTACACTCTGAGAGAGAGCAGCGTTGCAGTCCCACGATTCTTAGCCTTCAATTCGTCTCCCTAACAGCAGGAGAAACCGTGACTGCGTCGATTCGCCGGGAGACAGGGGGAGGGCATATTGCCACAGACATTAACAAGCGACTTCACCTTTTAACAACCACGGCTCCGTTTAGCTGAAACGCTCCCCAGGGCTGTTAGATATTTTCCGATGAATTATATATCAGAGCTGAAGATGAAAGGACTCTGCGTGAGCCAAGAACATCGCTGTGGGACAACAAGGAGAGCAGATATTTAAGCCCGGTGAGGCTGTTTGTTTTAGCGTGCATCCATGAAGGCAGAAAATGGGAAAACTCCACGGCCTGCAGTGAAACTGTATAGGCTATATAGAGATTTGGAAAGATCCAGAAATGACCAAAGTAGGCACTTAAAAAAAAAGAGGCAAAATCACGGTTTTATTCATTTATTTATTTATTTATTGTTTTTAAAGCCTTTATGCAAGGAACTGACATGAATGGTGCTGAGATTTGCTGTAGCAGCACACAGAGTGCAGGCCTTATTGATTTCAGGCTTGTCTAACAACCCAGCAGCCTCACAGTCTGTTCATCTGGCACATAGACTCCTAATTAGTTGTCTAACCTGCTGTTTGTTTGGGAGCATCAATCAAAGCCTTCATTTAGGGATGAGGAGGCCAAAGTTTTGTCGGAAACTGATGATTTTTTTTTTTTAATCCAAACCGAACTGGGATCCAGGATTAAGCCCGAGCACAACAGATGAGCGAAAAGAAAAGAGCATAGAGGGATTAGCTTTAGTGGTAATCTAATCCCGAAATGCAACCTGCACCTCCTTCCTACAAACACAGAATTTTTTTTATTTTTTTAAGCACACACATTACTCAGGTTTTAAATGTAGGGAGTGGGGGTGCAAAGTTTCAACCAACATTTACATTTATTTTTTCTTCATGGGGTTACACAGATCTCTCCAATAATAATAATAATAATAATAATAATAATAATAAATATTATTATCATTATTATTATTATTATTATTATTATTATTATTATTAGTGTTTTTTTGTTTTTTATTTTGTCTTGAGCCTCCATGTCAAACCATCTACTATAATTACGCCATAATAGCACAGCTGGTTTATTGTGATATTTGATGGTCACAGCACTGATGGCAACACACCTTAGCCCATAAATACCATGCCACATTTTACCTGTGTCAAAATATATCGATATATACGTAATTACATTATTTTTTAATTCCCTTTGCTGAGCATCAGCGATGCTTCTGAGCCAGCAATAGGCCACTTTTCTCCAGCTGCATCTTTTGATACCCTCCTGCCCATCATATTTTGTCTCATTTCCATTGGCTGCTAAAATTCTTCGCCCCCTCCATCTCTTCCTTCCTTCCTTCCTTCCTTCCTCTCTCTCTCTCCCTCTCACACACGTTCAGCATAAATACAGAGCATCTCTCGGTATTATCCACATCCAAAGGTTTACCGCAGGCACATAAATCCTTCACAGGCCCATGACCAAAAACCGAGCGCCTAACAACTGAAGTAAGTGGCCCATTTAACTTCCGCCGTTAATTAAGATTGACTCTATTTTTTTTAAATTATTATTATTTTTTAATTGACAATGGAAGCCACTGGGAGCTGCTCGCCATGAAGCTAGCCTACAGGGAGATAATTGAGGAGGCGTGTTTAGGGGGAAACTTTTTTCCCTGTCTTGCCTCTGCCGGGCTGCACGCCCGAAGCAAAGACGCAGTGAGCCGAGGAATAGCGGGACAGTGGAGCAGTCCGCAACTTGTGGACGTTTCAGTAGAAGCCTTGGATAGAATTAAGCTTAAACACATCGAAATCATTTCGTTTTTTGTATCTTATTCAGGGGGAAAGCCCCTCAGATTAATAATAATAATTAAAAAAAATAAAAAATAAAAAAATAATGATAATAATGAAATACAGCTTTAATTATAACCTGTCTGATTTGTTTTAAAATTTGATAGTAGTGCATTAAAAAACCTTTGTTTAATAAAATTATTATTATTAACAATAATAACAACAACAACAATAATAATAATAATAACAGAGGCACACATGAGCGTTTGTCAGTTTGGGAAAGTGAGTTGTGCGGCTGGTTGTGATGGGGTTTGGGGGGTAATAGGAGGGGTGGTGGGGGTGTCTGGCAGTCAGCTGGTCTGATAAATACAATGCCAGTCTTTGTTTTATTTTCGTGACGCAGAAAATTAAGGAAGCCTGAATGCGGAGTCGTGGCTGGCGTCCTGTAATCAGGCCAGCGCGTGCCGTCCGGATTATCTCGTTAATTTCTTACAGAAGGAAGAAAAAGGGGAGGAAAAAATATACCAGCCAATAATAATTAAATATCCAGGCAGGGTATTTATTATTGAACGGGGTTGAAATAAAGCGACAGATTGAGCACAGGAGTGGCCGTTATGTTGGCTGTATAAAAACGAGGGGTTCGGCTTTATAGCAGAGAGGAGCGCCCCGAGTCCTTGTAAAACTTATTCTACAGGTAGGTGTAAATGGAAACGAGAGGCCTCGGACCGCCTGCAGATATCTGCGGAAGTTAGCCCAATATATTAGCAATTAATAAAATATTAAGGTGTCCTTGTCATCTGATCAAAGAGTAAGTCTTCAATAGGATCCTCGAAGTAAAACTGTCATATAATGCAAAATACACCACAGCAAACAGGCTCTTAAATCATTTGGAAATTTTACATATATATTTGTTCTTTATTCGATTTTTAATATACTTTTTCAATTAAATGTATTTTTATGTTTGTATTTATTTGTGCATTGATTTAATTTACTGTGCTTTTATGGAATGTCAACAGAGTTTGTTTTTGAATGCCTAAAATAATTTTTTTTAAATGACTTCCACGTGAGGTTGAAATTAAAATGCTGCTTTTTTGTTTGTTTGTTTGTTTGTTTGTTTGTTTGGGGGGGGGGGGGGGGGGGGTGTTGCTGTTTTGCTCGTAAAGTTTACCTCCTCTAAAATGATTGACCATCAACACAGAGGGCTATCTCTTTGTTTGTTTAGATTAAGTCCTCCTCTCTAATCAACACGTTTCGATAGTCTCACCTTTCCAAATCTAATTACGATTCACTAAGGAAAGAGGGTGTGTGCATGTGTGTGTGTGTGTGTGTGGGGGGGGGTACTCCAAGGAGGAGTTTCAACCTTCACTTTGGGGTAAATGTCTCCGTGTTTCAAATTATCTGCCCTTCGTATTTTAATGTCGTTACATTTGAATGCACAGGGAGGTTTTTAATTGAAACAAACAAAGGGCCGGTATAAAGAAGTAAAGGTGCTCGGTTGTGTTTGAATGAGCTGCTCAGTTTGCAGCGCTGGCTTCTTTTGTTTGTTCCCTGAAGGCTTTTGTTATCAGCATTACTTATCGGTCAACACTGGGCTTTGTCTCTGCAAATGTCCCCCAATCAGCTGTCTATTTAGCTTCGCCCAACCTGTGGGTCTATGCTAATTGTGGGCCAGGTTGGGGCCCAGTGTGTGCGCGCATTTTAACGACAATGTTTTGTTTTCGGTGGGTACTAGTAGAGGAGGAGCGGAGTGTGTTTCGGGGGTGGGGAGTTGGAGGGAGGTGTGTGGGGCGGGGCTATAGTAGCAGTGTGTGTGTGTGTGTGTGTGAGGAGAGGGGAGGCACTGTGTATGGGGGGGGGGGTTGATGGCGTAAACGCCTGTCAGCCAGACAGAGCATCTTCAGTCTGGTACGGACAGCTGGGGGTCTCCACTTGGCTTTAAGAGCACTGCCAGTTTAAGAGGACGCCCACTTCTTTAAATCCGGAGCTGTGCGCACGGAGCGCGTAAAAATTAGCGGACTGATTTCAAGAACTCACTTTAAAAAGAAAGAAAGAGGGCGAAAATGGTTTTGTCTCACTTCAGGTTCGCCTGGACGACTTGACTCAGTAAACAGAGACGCGACCGGATTTTTAAAAAAATTAAAAACAACCCTCTCTTCTGAGATATTTTTCTTATTTCTTTCCATCGGTGCTCCTTTGACCGACACTCAGCATGATGTCCTATTTGAAGCAACCGCCCTACACCATGAACGGATTGAGCTTATCTACCTCAGGAGTGGACCTGCTGCATCCTTCCGTGGGATACCAAGGTAATATACCCTGTAAGCCCGCAACCACTTCACGATAGAAAAAAAAGATGTCTCTTAAGGTGTCCAGCAGGTTTAGAACATTTAACAGAATGCTGGGTTATCTCAGCTGATAGTTGTATTTAATGCTCAGGTGAGGATACAGAACAGGCTACATTTCTATGTGAGGAGTTGCTGGATTCAAATCGTGCTAAAAGTCAGGATGTGCCAATAATCGCTGTTTTTCTCCCCATTTCTTATCAGCAACCCCCCGCAAACAGAGAAGGGAGAGGACGACCTTCACTCGGGCCCAGCTCGACGTGCTGGAGAATCTGTTCGCCAAGACTCGGTACCCGGACATCTTCATGAGAGAGGAGGTGGCCTTAAAGATCAACCTGCCTGAATCCAGAGTGCAAGTAAGTCACGAGCAAAACTGATAGCGCAAGCCTGCCTAAGGAGGTCGATATTTGGTAATTGTGTCAGTGAGAGGTGAGAGAGGCTCTCCATTTACAGGAGAGGTTGACAACAACACCTCTGAGACTGTATTATTACTTCCTCATTTATTCCCACTGGGAATGTGCTCAGTTGTAATTCTAAAATAGGCTATATTTTTTTCCTCGCATTTCTATTTAATTATGGGCCATACTACTCCTACAGGGAGGTGAGATAATGAGAAAAACAGCTCATTTTTGTATTTACCCCATTGCGGTTACGTGTTCAATATTTTGATGTGTGAATTCTTTATTTATTTATTTTAACATTATTTTTCATTATTTCATTTAAAAGAAAATGATACCTATAATAATCCCAGTAATTCTCTCTCAGGTGTGGTTTAAAAACCGACGGGCCAAACATCGCCAGCAGGCCCAGCAAACCCAGACTGGCGTGCAGAACAAGGCTGTCAGCAGGCCGGTGAAAAAGAAAGGCTCGCCAGTCCGAGAGGCCAGCTCAGAGAGCGGAGCCAGCGGCCAGTTCACGCCGCCTTCGAGCACCTCAGTCCCGGCTGTGAGCAGCAGTGCGGCTCCCGTGTCCATCTGGAGTCCTGCTTCCATCTCCCCGCTCTCAGACCCACTGTCTACCTCCTCCTCCTCCTGCATGCAGCGCTCGTACCCCATGACTTACACCCAGGCGACGGGCTACAACCAGGGTTACACGGGCTCCTCGTCCTACTTCACGGGGATGGACTGCAGCTCCTACCTTTCGCCCATGCACCACCAGCTCTCCGCCGCAGGCTCTGCCATGAGCCCCATGAGCAGCAACGGGGTGTCTAGCCACCTGAGCCCGGCGTCGTCCCTCTCCTCCTCGGCGTATGGACCGGCGGGGCTCGGGTTCAGCGGCTCTGCAGACTGCCTGGACTACAAGGACCAAACAGCCTCCTCGTGGAAGCTCAATTTCAACGCAGACTGTCTGGATTACAAAGACCAATCAGCGTGGAAATTCCAAGTGTTGTGAGGGGTACAAAATAAATGGACAGCTGTCGTTAACTGCAGACTGTACAGGCAAATTAAAGCCCAAGGTTTGGAGAGGCAAGTGTGGCGTTTCCCCCCTCACACACCACCACGACCACAGGCCCTAACTTCTACCTCGGGGCAAAGCATAGACGAGATGGCGGGCGGCTGTCTCGCGTGTTGGGCTAACTTATTAAAAATACAGACTTCTTAACTTTGATCAAGGAAACGGAACAAATTTGTTAACCAAAAGTGAGGAAAAGGATCAAGAGAGCGAAAGATCCAAAGCCTAACTTGGTTGAGTTTGCGGGACAGGCCATGTTTTCTCCTAAGCTACTTAAAGACTTCCTTCTTGTCATTTTTGTTTTTATTATTAATTTTGCTGGATCGCTGAAGAGCCCCTTTGATGAAAGCGCTGTGCAGGAGAACGCGTGCTCGCGCTGTGAGTGAGAGCAGCTCTGAACATGAACCTGGATGCACTATTTAATTTATGAGAAAATATGTGGAAGTTACAAGACAATCAGTCCATGTGCGTGTGAGCATAAAATCCCTGATGTGTTTATTTTCCCCTTGTGTCTGTATTTTTTTTTTTTGTACAACCTGTATGCAATTGCGCTTTGCGCAAAACCCTTGTGCCACGAGCCAGCTGTGAATTTGATAGTTTGTTTTTTTTTATGTCTCGGGTGTTGTTGATAAATTATTATAAGGAGATATTAGTTAAATGAAATAGGGAGTGCACGATGAATGAAGCAAGCAGTGAGGAATTTCACTGGAGCTGTAAAGTGCGGGGGGGGGCAACAAACGAACACACTAAAATCCCAATAAAACAACTTCAACTGATCCACCTCGCTGCACTTGTGCATCCATCTGTGCTGTTTTTTTGCTGTTTTTATTTAGATTGTTAATGAATAGGAGTGCACGATGAATGAAGCAAGCAGTGAGGAATTCATGGAGCGTAAGGGGGGGGCAACAAACGAACACACTAAAATCCCAATAAAAACAACTTCAACTGATCCACCTCGGCTGCACTTGTGCATCCATCTGATCAATTTCTTGTGTTTCTTTCTTCTTTTATCACGTGTTTCATTGAAAAAAAAACCCCCAGTATTCTATCGCCTCCGTTTATTCAGTTCAGACATGAATGCCATCGTTTGCAGTTAATTATCTGACTTGTAGTTTCTTACTGCTGACCACAGCTGTCTACACAGTTCACCGTTTCTGTCACAACTACCCGGGCAAGGAGGAATTTGAATTATGACAGAGCTATGTTAATCCCGTCTCGTGAAAGCGGGTAATCCCAACATTTCCACTGACGCGCGCCACTGGCCCGTTCACACGGAGAAATGTGAAACGGGCTGTGCTTGCTCAAGAGTCCAGGGGCAAACACGGGCTTAAAGACAGGTTGTGCGCAAAATGGTCCGTTAAACATCAGTTTGGTTTGGAGGGTGTGTGTGGTCATCCGCTGAAACGCCAGTGCAAAAACAGATAACACAATAAAATACTTCCCTTCCTCAGAAATGAAGAAAAAAGGGAAAAGTAGTTTTCCCTAATTGAATATGTTGTAGGCCCACACTCTGGAGGGTCTTCTTTAAAGACCGTATTTAGAGAGCACACATGACTCATTTCGAAAATCATATTTACCCACAAACGCTTTTATGCTTTCCTTGGTCCCTGATGAAGTATTCACTCTCAGTACGGTGTTATCACAGCCAGCATCATGTGCAGTTGCTGACATATGGTCTTGTGTATAGTGGTCTTAAACCTATAGCCAGCCGCTTTGGGGTTTAAGGAAGAGAGAGTCCGTGCGTGGATTAAATCATAGGAAGACTGGTGTCACTCCTCTAATTAGGATGTGACATGAGATGTCAGAAGCCTCATTGAAATCTGTGGCTTTTTGCTGCCACTGAAGGGTTTTGTATTATTCAGTTGACCCCCAATTAGCACTAATTGACGCGCAATTATACTTCCGCAGAGGAACGAAAGTGACTGCAGCATTTTGAGCGCACGATAGGAATGACAACAATTCTCTTGTCTATTTATTTTAAATACCTGTAACACTTTAAAGCTTCTGTGTTTTAATCAGATCGTTTGTAAAGACAAAAGGCTTGAAATTAGCACAGGCTCTAAAACCTAAATGCAGACGACATTCGTAAGATAAATAATAGATATTTTTAAAAATGTAGAACAGCTGGGAAATTATGAGTTGAGGAAGAATAAAATTATTTATATGAATAGGCCCAAATCATAATATGAGAAATATTGACTATAATTTATGGAGAAAAATCCCGAAACTGAGGTCTCAATATAATTCAATCCATGTATCTATAAAGAGTTGAGCTCCTGATCAGTTCTCGGATTAAAAAAAAAACCCAAATGAGTGCAAAAACCTGTTCCTAATAAACTGCAGTCTGTATTTTTATTTTTATCGGTCACAACATTGTCAAAACTCCAAAAAGTTTTATAAATGTCAGCAAAAAAGCAGTAAGTCAGTCTTCCTGCAGCGAGGGGGGCAACGGGGAGGGGGGCCCGAGTATCCATTCGGTTTTAATTACGCACAAACGGCACTAAAGAGGACATATGGGCCAGGCAGACGCGCTTCATTAATCCTCTCATCGCATTTGAGGATGTTTAACACTAATAATAATAAAAAGAGCCTCTTTTTGGCTGAGAAGCCCGCACATTTTGTCGACCCTCGCCCCGAGGCAGGGCTTTCCCCAAGCGGCACCACTTCATCTCGGCCAGGGATTTCCGGGTTTCCCCGCCGGCGAGAAGATCCGAGTGGACGTGCGTCTCGATCCTACTTCAGAGCGGCGACGGAGCGGGCACACAAACAACAATTAACTCCTGTTGATGGTGACAAAACGTAACGAGAGAAGGACACAAAAGTAGCGTGAAGTGCCACAACATACTTTTAGAAACACGGGCTTATTTAACTGGATATCACATAAATCTCACATAGGAGGAAAAAATGTTCCAATTTCATTAGCTTTCTGAGACACTGACGTCATTACAGACTTTAATATGATTTTTAATTGACCAATAACGAAGCCTATTTGGTGCTATATCAGTTTACTTTAGGTTAAGTAAAGAGCAGAGTGGATATTATTTTATAATAACAGTGCACACACTGTTACACACACTGTAAAAAAAAAAAAGAAAAGAAGATACCGATGATGACGATGATGATGATGGTCTATCTATGTATCCATCTGGTCATGACAGAGTCTGTATCAGTTCATTAGCACATGCATAAAAAAGATGTGCTATTTTGATTGACCCCTCTTGGTAACAGACCTAAATGCCTCTTGCAGACTGTAAAGAGAAATATTATAACACTAAATATAAAAAATGATGCTCAGTTTATCAAAAGTGGCCTGTCTGATTGATTTTAAACCTCCAGTGCAGCTGCAGGGTGTTCCTGGCAGACGTATGACATACAACAATAAAGTAGCCAGTAAAAATATTGGGGCGACCCTCCTCTACATTTGAATACAGTAACCGCCTGTTTTGAGATATGGACCTGCTTCCTTCTACGACAAATAATGTAAGCACACGATGAACTGAACAGACTTTCTCGTAAAAAGAAAAGAATATTTTTCGAGATAAACGGCCAGTCGGTGAGAACATAACCGAAAACTATTGTTATGCATAAGTATGTGTCCTACATTCCCAGGGAGGCAATGTCTATCACATATCAGCACAGCAACACATACATAATTCATCTGCAACAACAGCACTCATGGAATCTCATTTAAATGAATGAAACAATAGTGTTTCTGTGCTGTCGTCAGACTGGCGGTTGAGAAATATGCTAAATGGTTCAAAAAGTACTAAAAGAGTGTTAACACTTCATGACCTTTTCTATCTACATTAAGCCGTGTAACGTTTAGAGTGATTTCATCTCATGGATTACACAATTTGATAAGATTAGACTAAATTCTATCGGATGCACACACGCTAAATGTCGCCATGTGTTGCTTTAATGGGACTTAAAGCGTGGCAGAACACTCAACTAGGAGCTGACTTTAAAGCAGAGCTCGTTTTAAATTTGCTTTCATTTGCACCTCGTGTCATTCTGGTGTAAATGCTCGCTGCTACTGTCTCTTGAGCTGCTTTAACTGTAAATGCCGCTGTTGTTCCTGCTAGAAAAAAGCTCAGCAGTGGTGCTTTGACTCTGCACTTCAGCCAGCATACTGCCACAACAATAAAAAGACTTTACCAGAAGAGCTTTACAGAACATTATAAGTGTTTTGAGCAAAAAGTAAGCAGAATGTGACCCCCGTGATTGTTAATTTTCCATGATTAGACAGTTAATACTGCTGTTTAACACTATAGAGGGTTAAAGCAGAGATAGGTTGCAGCAAACTATATAAATAAAACTTAGATTTAATCTAGAAGAAATCCAAGAAGTGATTAAAGGGTCAGAGAAAAATAAAACTGGACAATTTGTAACTCTTTGAGCTGCCTGTAAAACCACAGAAGAAGAAAAAGGAGAAAGGCTGCTCTTAAAGGCATCATAAATGTGACAATGGTTGTCAGCTGAAAGCCAAAAAAAGGTATTTAATGCACTCAATTTATTTTTTTTGTTTAAAATCTTAATCTTAAAAGTAACTTGTAACCATAGCTGTTAAATAAATATAGTATGGTTTGACAGGTCCCCCTTAAAAAAGGCTGAAGTAGAAGCACAAAGCAGCCTTAGATGGAATTCCTCAGCAACTTTACAGCAACTGTATTTAAATACGTTCTCAGTGAAATTCAGTTTAACATCCTTGTTTTTTTTCATTTTAGTTTACTTAACACATTTTTCTATATGTTTTCTGAAGATGCCATTCATGTTCCTCACAGTTAACAGGGACACGAGCAGATGCTGCCAATAACACACTGCTGCCCACCTACGCATAAGTGCCCTCCCTCATAATCAGTATGCTTATTTGGCTTTTTTCCAGTTTATGACAAAATTCGCCGGATAAAATGTACGCCTACCGGACCTCCTGAGTGTCGTTCTAATATTAATAGCTGCTTTCACCTTCTGTTGATGCTGTTTTGGTATTTTAATCGGGGCCCTCTCTGTGCAGGTTTCTAATTTGACGCTGTCTCCTTGAATTACTTTTAAAAACAAGCATTAATTTCACTGCTTTGTGAGCCGTGGTGTTGTCCACTGTCATACTGAAATCTATGTATTTCTGCATGCAAACAGGCTTTTTTTTTTTTTACAGCAAATATTTTGATGATTTTTTTTCATCTTTTCAAACCATCCAGAGTAAGAAACTCCTTTTAAAGGAATCCTGTAAAATAAATAAATAAAAAAAGTCTGTACATTAATCTGACCCTATGATAACTCAATTTATGCAGAATTAACTGATTTTCGAGACCTGAGCCTGATACAAAATGCAAAAAAATGTTAGCAAAATATGTAGTGTTGGCATTTGGCCTGAGCTGGGAGTCTCCACCATATGGCCAGTGTTACACATGTGAGCCAGAAACATTCATAACGCTGTGACATGTCGTTCCATGAAACACAGCACCATAAAAACACACATAAAACACAAAGCTGATTACAGGTTTAAAGAAAACCCAGCATATGTAAAGGAATGAATTGCCATTAGAGAATTAGTGCTATACATTAAGGTCATGCCTAGCTAATGTTTCGTTCTTTCTTCCTTTTTTTTGTTTGTTTTCAAAACATCCATGTGCCTTTAGCGCACACCACCATGGATTATGTCCACAGTGGACATCCAGCCAACAAAGCACTTCTGCGCTCATGGACACGGACCATTAGCTGGAAAAAAATATAAATCTCCTTATAAGAGGAAAAAAGAGATGTTTTAATGACAGATTACATGCATTTAATGGACAAATTTACATCCATGAGCTGCAGCTAAAAGCATTTGACGCAAACAGATGAATGAGTGAAGCTCAGTCAAGGAAGTTACTATAGAGCACACAGAAATGCCAGTAAAGAGGAGGCCAGGTGAGTGCATACGCAAAAAGTCAGATGGAAACTGGCATCCATCCATCCATCCATCCATCCGTCCATCCATCCATCCATCCATCCTTCCATCCATCCATCCGTCCATCCATCCATCCATCCATCCATCCATCCGTCCATCCATCCATCCATCCATCTTCCTAACTGCATTCCCAATTTGGGGTTGTGGGGAGGCTGTCTTTTACTGGTATACCATGTTATGTTTACCAGTCCTTTGTAGTATTCCACTTATGAATGCACATTATTTTGATTATATCAGTAAACTGGAATAAATGAGTTTAAAGCAAACTTGTGACTGAAATACACCTCAAAGAGATTTCATGTTACCAGTTAAAAATGCAACAGTTAAACGTGAGGTGATGAATGAACCATCTTATTAAAACAAACCTTTTAAGACAAACTTCATTTGACAAATGAAAAAAAAAAAAAGGTCCTGCTGATCTCAGTAAAAGTCATCTCAACAAAGTGGCACACTATGACAGTAAAGGAGGAAGGATGCACAGTTTGCTGACAGATGCCTCACTCCCTGCCCCGCCCTGACTCGGCTCACCTGTTCAGGGCGGCAAGAGAGCTCCTGGAGATGAGCGTGTCTGTTCTCCCTACACAAGCAGGAGGTGGCCAGGGAGGGCTCGACAGGAAATGCTGGCACGTGCTTCCCCACAGAGGTCTCTCACCCCTTAAAAAACATGCAATGGGGTCTGTGTGTGTGTGTGTGTGTATTTGTGGGCACTAGGTGTAAGGGGACCGATGCAGGTGTGTTTCTATAGGTTTCCTCTACCCTGAGGTAATATAAAAAGCACATAGTGCAGAGTGACTGTATATGTGTTACGTTTGTGGATCATTCGTGTGTGTGTGTGTGTGTGTGTGTGTGTGTGTGTGTGTGTGTGTGAGAGAGAGAGAGCAGGAGGAGTGTGCCCCCTGCGTGCCCCCACAGCCGCCAAACGCCTGGCCACCTGCTCTGGATTTGAGAGCATGCGGATTACACGCGTCACAATGGAGATACGCAAACACAAATATGCCCCCAGCTAACAAAGGACACACACACACACACACACCAGACAGTATCACTGCTAATTGCTTTTAGCAACTTCAATATTTTCATCGTTTGTGGTATGATAATGTTGGACGTGATATGGGAGATAACATTTACAGCATGAATACGTTGACTGATGCCGACTGATTCCTTTTTTCTATGTGTCTGTTGGAGGCTTACGGCACCAATCACTGAACCTTGGTGGCTTTTAACAATGAGAGTAGATCAGGGAGATGTTTTAACACATCTGTTATGACCCCCAGCATATCCACTGTCCTACTTTTCTTTGCAAAGTCAACAAGGAGAAACCATCAGACAATCCCAGCCAAGAAAAGTGCCCAAACACAACATCACTGTAAATAACAACACATATAAGCACCAACAATCATAAGCAGTTCATCTGTGTTGTCTGAGGACCGCATACATCAAAAAAGCCACTGAAAGATTACTCAGAAGGCCTTTTCCCATATGAACAATGCCTGTTCAGCTGTAGCCTGATGCGTTCACTACCAGCTCTTTCACATCTTCACTGCTTAAACGTTCTGTCAAATCTGAGTCCCACAACATCATGCAAGTGCAATGATATAAGTTAATAAATTAATCATTAAATAAATCAACAACTTGCCCAGTAACGACGACAGAATCTCAAAAAAGTTTGAGCTTTATTGCATCATGACAGACATATTATGATGGCTTATTAAAGGTGGTTGGTGTTAAGGTACTTTCAGCGTTATGATTTAGAAAAACATGCACATGAATGAAAAACTGTCACTAGTGACGTAATAAAGAGAAACCAAACTGCAAACATCAGCCAGAAGCTCAAAAGTGGCCATCAGTTGCTTGCATATAAATTCAACTGCCATCACTTGCTTTTGTATGCATGATGTAATTCACTGCTTTAGTGGCATCTAAGTATATTTTAATGACATGTGTGGACTAAACCTATCACACAAATTACTGGAAGGTGATGTAAATGGATGCCAAGATCCTGACATGCAGCCAAAAAGATGAACTGAGCAAAAATTATCGGTACCCCGAGCGCTCAAGGACATCTAACAAAATTGACCTTGTCGCTCTTGCGACAAGGCGGTAAAAAGTAAGAGGCGGGCTATTAAAGCGCCACTGGGCTCATGCTTGTGTGCAAATTCAATCGCGGTGGGATAGAGGGGGGGGTGCTCTTCCACTGTCTTCCCTCTCTGCCTTGCCTGTTTTTTTCCCCCATGGGGGTGGCGGGTTTGTTTTGCTAATGACCCCATCCCGTTATGACCTCATTCAGTTTGTGCTCAGTAATTGGTGGCACACTGACATACTGCGGTGTCGGAGGAGGGGTCGACACGCCTGGGGGGGGGGATCTCATTGTAAACATTTCTCCCCGACAAATAAGGTATTGTTATTAATGATTAATGGCAATGAAGGGGAAGTGTGTGTGTGTGTGTGTGTGTCCATGACAGAGAGAAAGAGAAGAAGAAAGAAGATGATGTAGGTGATGAATGATTATGACTCGAGGTTTTACTACAGATTAGGGAGGTGGCAGTGATGAAGCATTTTACTTCAAACTTCAAACAGCAGTTTGAAAGCAAACTGCTGTTCATACAGCGTAAATATTGTGCATCTTTTAGTCTAGTTCAGCACAAGAAACCACACACCTGGGAGAAGACTGCTGGCTTGACTGTTGTCCAAATGACGATCATCGTCAGCCTTCACAAGGAGGCTAAGGCACAGAACATCATGCACAAACAGCAGGAATGGCCGCAGCCTTAAGTAGAAAACTGGATTTAAGGGGTGGACCGAGTGCATTTAATGCACTGACAAGTGAGTGCATTGTGCCACCATGCACAGGAAAGGGGTAACTATCACAGTCCTAATGTGAAGCCACTCCTGAACCGAAGTGTCTTACTTAGGCTAATGAGAAAAAGAAGGGAGCTGTTGCTCAGTGGTCCGAGGTTTTTTAGATTTAAGTAAATTTGTTTATTTCTTTCAGAAATCAACGTCCTGGAGTCTGGAGGGTGTGAAGTCTGTGATTATTTGTGATGCTATGTTATCTGCTTGCGTTGATAGTGGTTGGCCCACCTTTTTTTTTTTTTTATGTTATTGTTAAGAGGAGGATGAGAAACCCCAAACCCCAAAATACAGCAGTCCTAAGGCCTTTATCTTCAGTAAAACCTCAGCAGAGCCACAACCTGACTGGCTTCATAACCGCAGTGATGCAGTAATTCATTCTAAAGGATCACCAGCCAAATACTGAGCACATAAATGACCACACTTTTCAGAAGTGAAATGTTTCTGTAATGTAAATCCTTTTTTTAAAATTGTTCTAAAGAAATATCCTAATAATAAGAGATACTGGATTTATGACACATAAAATTTCATTTTATGTGTATTGAACATACAACAAATGAAATTTAACCTGCTTTCAACTACATTATGAAACAATTAATATTTTCAAGATATGCAATATTTTTTTGAAGGGGTCTTGTTGGCATACCTGATTCACTACTGTTTTTCTTTGGAAATGTTAAGAAGATAGGCAAAACAAATGTGTCAATGTGGGGTCCTGCTGATGTTTGACAGTGACTAGTAGCTCTAGTATGTGTCTACCTCATTTTCAAGAATGGGAAAATGCACCTTGACGACACTATATAGCTATGGACACTGCTAGTCCATAGCTATACTGAAACTCAATTCAAGTTCATATTTTTCCAAGAAAAAAATCCCCAAAATTCACAAGACCTATTCTGGTGATTTCCCGTGGACCGACACTATGAACAGCAACCTGATCTATTTTTACCTAAATGTTATAAAATGCTGTCATTCGCTGGAATTTCATTTGTTTCAGCCAAAGCCCACGAAGAATGGAGCCAATTAATGGGAAAATAAACGATGTCTGACTAATTAAAACTATCATAAAAGCTCAATTTTTAAGAACCAACTGCAATAAAAGTTGGTACCCCTTCACTGGTTAGATTCCATTATAATAATGTATTTTTCTACTTATAATTTTGCTTGACCGTGTTTATTTTTTATTACATATAGGATGTAAGCAGACCATTTGGAGAAGTATTAGCAAACAGGTTGTCCCATTCTTCTCAGATGATCGTTTGCATTCCAGATTTTTGTTTCTCTGACTTCCTCTTTAGAAAACTGGTAAGGTGTTCAAGAAGATTAAAGACAGGAGACACAAGGCTGCTCCTAGTTTTCTTTTGTTTTTTCTAGTCTTATTGAGCCAGGTAATATCTTTCCTCATTTACCATTTACGGATTCAAACTCAATTAATCAGGGGTGTCAAACATAAAGTGCGGGGACCATAATAAGCCAAGCAAAGACTCCAATCCAGCTCACAGGACAGTTTTGGAAAACATAAAGAGGGCATAGGTTTAGAAATTTTCATACGTTTTACAGTTTTTTCAACAATCCCACCTTTAAGTCACGTTTCGAACCCTGGTTTCTTACATTCTAGCTAATTTCTGATCATTTGGCTAAACAGTGAGCCAAAAGTGAAAAGGCGAGGATGTTCACGTGTTTCTTTCATAACATTGTTCATGTAATTGATCTGGAAATTACAAGAAGACCAACTTTTTTGTACTTTGGGCCACATTTTTAATTTGATCAGTTATATTACAATCATGTCTTCATGTGCTGACTATTTGGTTAAATTGTATACAATAAGCAGACAATTGTGGATATTCCTTTACTTCTGCTACAATGATTCTGACTGGTTACTTGTGGATATTTACAGTGAGGAATTGCTGCTTCTGCCCAAATACATCACAATGCTGTTTCACCACTTCATAAAGTGAGCATCTGAATTTGCTGCACTAATGTGGTGGATATAGTTGTTATCTGCATAAGAGGTGAAAAAGTTCCCGTCTCATCCTCCAACTCTTTTCCCAAATTCTTCATTTGACTAAGGGATGGAGGCTCGGTCGTGCACAGATGGGTGGTGTACTATTCAAGTCATAATCCAGCATAAAATTGTACCCTCAAGGATTATGTGTGTGCGTGTGTGTGTATGTGTGTGTGTGTTACATGGTTGCATGTGTCCTGGGCCATTTGTGCATTTCTCTAATGTGGCTGTCTACATGCCATTATTGAAATGAGTTAAATGAGACGTATATCATTATAATTTGCTTGTGTGTGTGTGTGTGTGTGTGTGTGTGTGTGTGTGTGTGTGTGTGTGTGTGTGTGAGTGTGTGTCTGTGCATGTATGAAACATCAAATGCACATCAAAAAAGTCGCATGGCTGCTTATCAGTATTACACTAATTATCATTGATGTTTAACGTGCAATTACACAATGTTATTCCCAATAATTATAGAGCAAGTATTAATCAATTAACATGCATTGAGTGTGTGCCCTTGCATGCTCTGCTGGCGTTACATTGTGCTTGCGAGCTCCACAGGACACCTCTGCACACACACACAAATCCCCCCAACAATCAAAAACAACAACAACAAAAAAAACCCAAAACGTAATCTCCGGGCTGAGTGTGGTTTGTATTTGGAAGAACAAAAACGCTCCACGTGTGCACGTGTCCCTGCAAATACATCCGTAAAGGCAAGAACACACTTGCACAGTATTGCTTTTTACTTTCAGTGGGTGGCAGGAAAAAGTAATTTCTCCAGCCCTCCCTTCCTCCTCCTCCTCCTCCTCCTCACCTCTCCTCTCCATCTCTCCCCTCTCCTCACCCCACTATCACATCGGGCAGGGTCTACTTATAGTACCAGCCAGAGAGAAGAGAATAGGGAGAGAAAGGGTATTATGACAGTGAGGAGAGAAAAGAGAGGGAGCGAGAGAAAAGAAGGGCAGACAGGGTATTATGAGAGAGAGGGATGAGAGCAGTGAAGGCATTTGGAGTCTTTATTCGCCTTCCTAAGCCTCGGGCTCTTCTCCCAATCCGATTGGTCGATACGGCCAGCCATGTAAATGAAATGCAAAGCAGAGAGAGACCCTGACTTCCCTTTGCCAATTTGTGGGGCCCTTTCTCTCTTCCTCTGCCGATGGCTCCGTTCTTTTATCAGTCTGTCTTCCTCTCAACGTGACGCCTTTCTTCCTCAGTATCACAGTTTGCCGCCTTCAACCTCTGATTCTCCCTCTCTCGCTCTGGCAGATAATGATTTGCCTTTTTTCTCTGAGAGCTGAACTTTGCACTTCTCTAATGTTCGGCTCGAAAAGGATTTAATCCGCCAAGGCTTCTTTTCTTTTTTTTTTTAATTTCCTGGGAAACTCCAGTGGTGATTAAGCATATGCTCTTTTGCATGCGTGCAACAATGCTTGTGTACGTGCAGAAGCATATATGTCCTTTCGTGCTCTCTGTGCGACTCTCTACTGGAGTCCATTAGACATTTTTAGCTTTGCACTCACATAAGGGAAAACTGCACAGGTCTGAAATCTCAGTCAAAATGATCTAAATATGCACTGGACATTTCATAGAACTGAAACTCTCTTCCATCACTGGAGAAGGAGAGTCTGCTGACACTAAACTCTTAGGCCAGAGTTTCAGTAATGGGGGCCCTTGCTGTGTAAAGCTCTGGCTGTGAGATTTAGGTTGCTGCTTATTTATTTTAAAGAGTCTAATCAGCTCCAGCAGTGTGTGTGTCTGTGTGTGTGTGTGTGTGTGTGTGTGTGTGTGTGTGAGGGTGTTTTTAAACTGCATGGAACTGGGTGACAGGCCAATAGATGAAGACTGGACTGATGGCACTTTTAAGTGCAGACAAATGCTACAGTCTGTCCCAGATTAAAGATGCCCTCCACCGCTGTAATCCCTGAAATGCTGTCAAATTGGTATTTCCTTTCCTTCCCTCCTCTTCACTGAATATACCAACACTGAGAGTGAGCATCACAGAGTGACGTGCGTGGCCTGACCCGAATGAACTCTAACTTAATCTAATTAATTTCTTTGCCTTAATTTCAGGCCTCGCTTCAGTTGGCGCACTTCATCAGAAAAGTGAGTAATGTAACTCCGACAGAGCAGAGACGAGGGAAGAGAGCAGCACATCCGAACATCAGAAAACAAATATTTTGAAACTGGAAGCCAAAATGAACCCAAGACAGATGTTTTAGTAAATGACAAGGTGAGGCAGAAAAGCGAGAAGCATCACCCGAACTGCAGCCAGAGATGAGAACCGGTCAGTGTGCGCTGGACAGTTCGTCAGGCAAACGCTGCCACCTGCAGGCTGCTGTTTGAAGCACATCTGGTTCATAGCATGAGTAATCAGACCGAACATTCAAATAGACTCTGAGGAAACCTGATATTGAGAGGTTATTCAGAACACTCGCTTTCAATTAATACACAGAAACCACATATATATATATATACATTTATATAATCTAAAAAGTGAGTATACAGTATATATATTGCCAATAATGTAATAAATTACAGCATTTAACAGTATTTCTGACTTTTGATGTCAGCTTTTAAATTGAAAACTGTGGCTCAGAGCTAAAACAATCCACCTTTTATCCACTTTAAAGCTTGTGGTGTCTCATCTGCACTTCCTTCCCCATTTAAATTGCTATAGCAGAAACAAGAATATAATCTGTTAGTCTGTTACACCTTTCAAAAAAAAATCAGTTGTTCTGGTTTGGTTCGGAACCAGCAGCCACAATTTTAGGTGGCTAAACCTGTGTTTGCCTGTGATCTTTACATTCACTCAGAATGTTTTATTTATTGAGATTACAGAAGGTAATTAAAATTTCACAATAAGCAAAACGCTGTGTACTGTGATGCTGGCTGGTTACCACACTGGTTTGGCCTATACTGGGATACTAAAAAAGAGCCATCACTAATAATAATGATAATTCTTGCACATCTGTGGTATCAATCAAAATATCCACTGCTGGGAAATTTGTGGCCAAGAATAACACTAATAATGAATAATCCTGCTCCTCTGCAGTGCAATGAGTGGCATTTCTTTTGAAGTGAATTTTGATCTGTATGAAAGGGGCAAGGGCTTTGGCACCAGAAGCTTTCTGATTCCTGAGACAGGTAGAGTGGGTTGTATACTAATGGAGAGGTCACAGGTTTGATTCCATATATCCTAGTCAAAGTGTCCTTGGGTAACATACTGAGTACAAGGGCAAGAGACATCAGAGTTTGAGTGTGTGTGTCAATGAACATCGTAGTGTTTGAAGGTACAGTTTACTTATTACTTATTATCTGCAGATTAGACATGCAACCCTCCTGTCTCCAGACAGCTGGCAAGAACCAACTACAACAGCGGGTTATAAGCTAACATCATGCTAGCTAATGGTAGGCTTGAGTGTCTCTGGTACATAGTTAGATTACATTCTCACATCATATGAGAGCTTATTCGCTAAGTGTGTGTCCAACACTGTCAGATCCATTTCAAAGATAGTTTTACTAATGCTGGTTAACATCAGCTAATCGAGGCTAAGTGCGACTAACAGAAGCTAACGGCAGCTAACAGCAGCAAAAACGGCAAAGCTTACTGAGAGAAAAGTTCCTCAACAACCCACCTCACTATCACTGTCATCAGACAGAAGTGAGCTTCGCTGGCTCATCAAGTCGCATCAGACTCCTTTCACAAAGTCTCCTCCAGAGTCAATAGATGGAGACACGTAATAACAGTTGAGGTAAACAGTGGACTGGCAGCTAGTAGTGAGATGTTATACACTATAACTTTAAAAGGCACAGAACAAACCACTGCATGAACATGTGACTGAATTTGTTTAACATGTGGAAAGCAACAGAAGTGGAAAGTAATTAAGTACAAATACTTTGTTTCTGTACTTAGGTAGAATTTTCAGTTTTTTCTTCTGATAACTTTGTACTTTTAGTCCCTGCACTTTTAAACAAATATCTGTACTTTCTATTCCTTACATTTTCAGACTTGCTTCTTTAAGCTGCAGGAAGGCAGACGAGACAGGAGAGAAAGAAGACAGGTTATAATTCAATTTAAGGACTGCTCGTCGACACTTGATAAACTGCAGATTTAAAGGTTACATGAAATGTCATCATTTTTATCACATATTGGATTTGTACTTGATGTGTTTTGATAAATTATGTATTTTCATTTTGTGAAACATCCTGCAAAACAAACTAAGTATATCAACTTTTTGTTATTCAAGTGTTGCATGAAAGTACTGGGTAATTTTGTCCAGGATAAACAGGTTAGTTTGCAGTTGTGCTGAATTCACAGTAAAGCACTGTGTTGGACTGCTGCACAGTGTCTGTGCTCATGGTCAGATTTAGGTTACATCAAGTGTAGCAGAGATGAATTTAAAGTTAAACTGATGATGTTTAGATTAATTTACTGAATTCCAACTTTATACCAATTGTATATTGTCTAGTATAAAGACAGTATAAACAGTGTAGTGTCAGTGTAGGGGATTTACATGAGCAAGGATAGCTTGTCAAACTGCATACGTCTTATGTAAATATACACAACTAATATAACCTCCTACTGGAGCTCATATTAGAAATTATTGTGACTTGTGATTCCTCTTTCCCACGCTGAGGCACTACACAGATCTTGGGGTTCCCCCACCTGCTAAATCCCACTGTAGCCCCTGACTCATTTTACTGTTTAGGTGTAGAGGCAAAGTCACCCTCTACCATGTAGGCAGCAGAAAATCGATATTCCCTTTCACTGCATGTGTCCTACGTAACAAATTCACACTAAGCACATTTATTAGAATTAAAACGTATATTAAATTTTGATTAAAATGATATTTGTAGTCTTATGTTGTAACATTACTTTTTTATTATATTAATATAGCAGTTAATATAATAAGGTTCAGTTATCTTTGCACAAAAATGTTTAGTAGAAATGTCCTTCAAGGAGCTACTTTTTACTTTCTTTTTTTCATAGCGTGTACTTTTGAACCTCTACTTCAGCTTTTACTGGAGTATTTTTTAGGACAGGTATCTGTACTTCTACTTAAGTAAAAAAAAAAAGCCTGTATTTCGCCACTTTTGGAAAGCAAGTGATTGCTATCACAACAGGTTTAGCTTTTCTAAGTTTTGAATTTTCAGAGAATGACCAGCATATATGGAAAAGGGAATCTTTAAACGAGCATTCATTTTCCTCAAGCCCTCTTTTCTTACTCTGGAATTCTGGAAAAAAATTGTCCGTTACCCTTTAAGGCTAAGCACACTGTCCCACATGTTCCCAGGTTGATTCAGCAGTAACATTTTAAAAGGTGATATCATAATCTAGTGTAATACTCTCCAAAGACGTCTCTGTGAATACTTTACATGGGAAATGCTTACAGCAAAGTAATGCCTCTAAAATTTCTCCACTTTCCTGGGATCCCATTTTTGATGTTCCGTAATGCTAGGAAAGCATTAAGTGAACACCCATTTTAGCAACTCGCAATTTAACCAAAAAACACCTAAGTCACAAGACATTAACCTGGAAATGTGTGTGTCTTTGTGTGTATAGACATGCACCATAATGAGTAGCGTGGGGGAAGCTAGACAACAGCTTTCTGACAAGAAGGAAGAGGCCTAGCAAAACACATGTCAGCCACACACACACACACACACACACACACTCTCCTCATCATCCTCTCCTTCCTCATCCTCCCATCAGCCCTCTCACTTCCTTGGTTCTCCCTTCCTCCTTCCCAACATCCCCTCCTCTTCACTGTCCTGCCAAGCTGACAGCTCCAAGCTCCGTGGAAAATGAGTCTCACTCGCATTACAATCGCGCGGGACAGATTCCATTAGCACTATCTGAAATTGAGCACGGGGAGCAGGGAGCGGGCGGCAGCGGCGCACGCCCCTTATCAGAGGGAGAGGGTGAGCTCCTCTGACGTCACTAATCCACTGGGTGGGATTGAGCAGACACACACACACACACACACACACACAGCATACAAGACAATTTGGGGAAGACAGGATTCTCACACGCACATTTTTTTTAAAAGACACCAGGCACAAACAGGTAGAGGAACAAATCCACACACATGCATGCACAAACACTAAAAAACCCACACACATGCAGGCGTGTGGCAAATAAAAGGAAAAACAGACATTAAAAAATTTGTACTGCAAATGCAACACCAGAGGAGCTTCAGTGTGTCTCTGCATTGACTTTACAAGTTCCTGGAACTTATATTTAATGGCGTAATGAAAAGCTGACATACATGATGAAATTGGAAGAAAACAAGCAACACATCAGCTCTCCGCCTCTGCGCTTGTGTGTGTGAGAGAGTGTGTGTCAGTGGTTTCCTGAGGAGTGCTGGCAGGTCTGTTTGGTGGTGCTGCTGGTGGGATTTGTAGCACGTCAGTCTCTTGGTCTAAGATGAAACTGAGCCTCTCTCACACTCACTGTGCGATCCCCACCTCTGCTGCCCGCTTCTTGTCCCGTCTTCCCCTCTCCACTTATTCATACAAACGCAAACACATTCCACATATACATGAACACACACGTGCATCTGCAGGAACGCCCCACACATACCCCCCAGTGTCCTCATCCCCGCAGTTATTAACCCTTGACACAGAAATCCAAGGGTATGTGGGTGTGAGATATTAGCCCTGTGTGTGTGTGTGTGTGTGTGTGTGTGTGTGGGAGGGAGGATGGGGTTAATCTTTATGTAGTGGGGATCTTTCACACAAGATCACTCAATTTAAATAGAGTGGGAACACTTTGATGTCTCCAGCCCTCCCTTCTTCCTTCGTTCTCCAACTCTCATTCACCCCTCTAATTTGCTTCATGTTGCCCCCCTCTGTGCCCCTGCGATAAGGTGTAATGAGAAATGTTTTCGAAATGGCTCTCACCTACCATGCGACACTAATTGAGCATGTGCTTGATACAGCCAAAAAGGAGAGCGCTCATCTCTGACCGTTGACATTGCTGAGGAGAAGAAAATGAGAAAAGGAGCATTTAGTTTTCCCCAGTTTCCCCAGCCATGAGGCAACTGAATAAAACAAAATTGATGCATATGTTTGCATTAACCCTGCCCCCTCAAAGACACAAAGCAATGAGAGCCCGTACCATCTTCATTAGTTGTCATTTACAGGGAATTACAGAGATGCCTCCTCGGGGCTGTTATTGGTCACGCAGCCTGTATCAGGCAGGAAGAGAAGGAACTTTGGGAATATGTGAAAACAGAGAAATGTTTGGCCTATATTCATTTAGCAGCAGAGGGAAGGTGCTACAGGAGCACTTAACACATTAAAAAAACAACATAACGTAAAATACAAAAAATATTCAACAGCAAATTGAGCAGAACGCAAACTAAAAGATGAAAAAAGCATGTGTGAATGTAAATAACTACACTTCTGTGCACCATGCTCACTTACAGCAGATTCGCTCTTTGGCAACATTAGCTAGCTCCTGTAAAAATATGTAGCAGGATCTTTTTGGCATATTTGCACCAAAAAACTGATACTTTAAGAGATTTTAGTTAAAGTGGTCTGCAAGAAACCCTGTGATATTTAAATCATAGACAATATCAGACAACACTTTGTTTCCTAATTAAAAAACAGAACATTGCCACATTTAAACAAGAGGGCAAAGCTTTGACAATTAGAGGCTAAGCTAGCTCTGTTAGCTAAGTGGATCCATTTTTCACATACCAGTAAATTTATCATTTGAACGAAAAGGTGAGCATGGCATTAGCAGTATAATTATAACATATTTTTTCTTTGCTAAATAATTACCTAAGAAACATGTTTCTCATGTAGTTCAGTCAACTTCTGCTCTTGTCCTAAACTTTAGAACAAGTACTTTAGAATCTAAAGTGCAGGTTAAACCATTTAGTAGCTCTTTAGTATACATTTTGTTGACACTGGTTGGCTGTGGTGCATGAATTAAAGAGAATTAAAGTCCACCGAGATGTCCAGGAGATCTATAAATAGTCATATCTAGGATATGTTAATCTTGTCGCTAAAATCTGACCAATAGAACAAGGGAGTCAAACTCACTTTAATTAATGGCCTAATATGAGTAGGTGAGCTGGCCTAGTTTGTATGCAATTGCATAATAACCTGCCTTTCTATAACTGTAAAGAAATAAACACAGGTAAGTTTAATAATCCATCTATTTAAAAACGGCCTAATGTATTTTTGATCAACCTTATTTATATAAACCTAATGAATTTAAGGGGATTTTAAATGACTTGGATGCAGTTACTTCAGGCTGCAAATGTTGTGCCTGAATATTGTTACACTTGTTTCTAGCATTACTTTTACTAAAGTACTTATTCTTTATTGACAATGAAGCTTATAAATTTATGGTTGTTTCTGTGGGTTATTTGTAGTTTTATTGCTTGTTTGCACTGATGTACATGCTACTAATTTATGCAACTCCAACAATTGTAGTGCTGTCTCTCTTGGCCAGGACACTCCTGTAAAAGACATTTTCAATCTCAAGAGTCTTATTTTTTCCTGGTTAAAAAAAATATATATAAAAAATAAGTAAAAATATAACATTTTCATTGCACATCACAGTGTAATAACAAAAAGAGTTTTTGGAACTAAACAACTTTTACTCTTTGTTACATAACAATTTTAGCTCTACGGACAGTTTTAAGTGTCCACACATACATTTTCACCCTTCCACTCGGCCGAATTGGACCCTTCAGTGGGGACACGGGATATGAGCTATATTGACAGTGAGGGATTTCTAGGTAATATGTAAAGGGTTATAGTGAATGCGTTATGACCATTGACTGTAGCATTGCTTTACAGGTAGTGTCATGACACATTTTGTTTAGATTCCCTTCTCTGTCATATGTTCATCCACCCACATCCAGTCTGGGCCTCCCTCTCTCACACTGTGATGTGTGAGGATTGCGCCCGTGGTGGTAGAGCGGGAGACCGCTTGGTGAGACAAAAACTGTGTGGATTACCAATCCACTGCCACAGCGTCACCTCCCTAACAGGATAACACAGCATAATAAACTCCATAAAATAATCAAACTTATTACAACTCTTAACCCCTGTTTAATACAGTCAGCTCAGCTTACGTGTGCTGGTATTCACCACTAGTCGAGCCACAAAAGAGAATAGTCTTATAAGACCAGAGAACACAGGACAGCATATTGTGATGCCTTAATATTGGCTTTAATTGGATTTGTAAATTATGTGGCTAAATTAGCACTTTTCGTTGCTTGGGGACTTAGTGAAATGTGTAGCATGAAAGGAGAAAAAAAAAAGGTGAAAGTCTTAAAGTTAATTAATCATCTGTGGCTCCAGATTAATTAAAGTTTCCCAGTGTTTGTAGTTAATGGGGAGATTGATGGAACAATGGTTTGAACGCCCCCTGCCTCCTCGAGAGCAGAGAGCTGAGTCCACAGAGACGTACTTCAGAGCCTTTGATTATCACACATCCTCCACACACACACATACGCGCACATGCATGAAAACACACACAAACACACACACACATACACATATATATAAATACACAGAGACCAGAGAGTCCCCTTCAAACTTCCTAGTCACAGATATCATTACTCCCATTGAGGGATTCACATTAATTAGCTGGGATCAAAACCTACAAATCCCCCCACTGAGAATTCCTCTGTTCTCCTAAACTATACCTCCATCATTTATGCCACATCCCCTGACACACAACCACATACAGAATACAGCCAGATATCCCTGTTAGTGGGCCAGGGGTAAAAACAAGCTGTTGGGCACCCTTTTGCTGTCCCTATCCTTCCTTGTCCCGGTGCCCAAGTTCAGCCGTTTTAAACTTATTAGCCCATTCAAATCCAATGCAAGTTTAACCTGTACCATACACATTACCAGCAAACAGCTTTCTCCACCTAATAGCCAGCTCAGTATGCATTTAATGTATTCAAAGGTTGTAGTTTAGCAAAAATAAGAGGCAGTAGACTTAACTATGGAGAGAAAAGCATTATGGGAATCCTGCAGAGGCTAAGGAGGATGCATGTGAGTGCAGTCTAGGAAACAGTGCATTGCCCAGTGATAACGATGCTATGTTTAGGATACTTGCTGGTTGAAAGGTTAGCTACATGAAAAGTATCTGCAAGCAATATGTTTGCATACTGGCAGACTGTATGTTTGTGTGTGTATCTTTTATATACAATCTGTGGCTGTTTCACATATTTTTGATACTGCCCCCAAAGTGGTACTAGACAGCTAGATAACATATTAGCACCTACATGCAGAACATACATACTACCATGCAGGTCACAATTTCAGGTCCTAACTTTCCAACATGAAATATTTTGCTTACATTTTGATAAGCATTTTGATGGTTAATCAAAAAAATAAAAAATGAAAGGATAAATAAATCTTGGCTACATTCAAATGATCATGTTTCGTCTAAAAGACACCATTTGACAACTTGAAGCACATGTTATGTAGCTCCTTTTTATAGCTTACCACATTTACCAGTCATAGACAGTGCAAAAGATAGATGCGGCTCCTGTGATGTCACCCATTGGTTTGTGAAGTCCTGGTCTGAAGACGAGAGTTGAGCATTTTCACCATCACAATCTTGATGTTTTGAAGCCATATATGATAGTGGCGGGTCAGAGGGCAGTTTTTTATATGCATTACACTGTTTTTGCAACCACATGTATCGCCCCCTGGTGGTTGCAAAAAAGAATCCAGGTTACAGGTACTTCTGCACTGATCACTTTCAGACCCAAAGGTAACGTCCATCGTTTAATGATTTTATATGCTTTTTGTCACATGACCACCAGAGGTCTTACACATAGTTTGGCTTGTTTTCTTTTCATCGGTGGTTACTGTTTTGGATAAAAACTTCCAAATGAGGCTGTAGAGTGGATTACTTACTGGTTCTACAGCTATAATAACAGCAACCACCCAGCTGAATGGGTCATCTGATGTGTAGACTGGGATATCATCTAGATGCCAGATCCGTCAAGCACATCTCTTACTTTGACTATTTTTTGCATCTGGTGCAAACATCGAACATTAAATGCATCACATTGATGTTCAATGGACAAAAAGAACTGGTAGTGAATTTCCTCTTTCTGCAAAGGAGTCGTGTGTTAGACAGTGATTATTAAAGAAGCTGCTGGAAATTGCCTTCTAAAAAATGTGCCTATGATTAAAATTAAGAACATATTGCAGCTCATGAGATGAAAATTGTAGTGCATGCACCCAAATTAAAACTGTGCATACTGTCTCTCGAGTTTTAGCAGTATTTGGGTTTTCTCTTTTCCTGCTCTGAAAGACTTTAAATGTAGCGTGTCGGCACGACACCCGTGAAAAAAGCGTATTCAAAAGCAGAAAGCCTCCTCCTCATGGTTGAAGTGACATAATTTCTGTACAAACTCCTGAATAACACCACTCCACGCAGGGCTTCGGGAGCCTTTCACCAGGCACCCTGAATTCTTTGCAAAGTCTTTTATATTTCTGCTTGAAATCAAGCCGCCTGTAATTTTGCCGGCATTTGCAGCTCGTTATCACATTTGCGCGGTGATGTACCGTACTCGACTGCCAAAAGTGCTCATAAAACAGATGATTATTTAAAACAGGTGATGCAACTCAAAGCAACCCTGCTCATGGTGTGGAGACCTCAGAGCTGGTAGAGGGCGCCCTCTGCTGGAGCCTTCTAGTTTCCCTTGATAAACAGAAAGGACAGCACGGCAAACTTTGAACTGGTTTATTGACATGTGTATAGCGATTGTCTGTGCACCGGACGATTACAGAAGAATATGTTATAAAATAATACAAAATAGCTGTACACAACACAGATTATAGTTAAAGGAATGCATTGTTAACTGTGAGGTTTTATGCTGTATAATACATATCAGCTACTCACTCACCTACGATGAGGCGAGCTCATAAGTTGAGGAAGTTGAGGTTTCGCCATCTGGTTATGAAGGTCAATTAATAGATCTGATAACAAACAAAGTTAGGGAAGAGCTTATGATGTTACTGGTGGTATCAAACAACCTGATGCTGAGCTAAAGTACTTAGTTTGTATTTTTTTTTTAACTAATACTAAAATCTAAAACTCAAAAAAAGTTACATGATGTCCATAACCCGAAGCGAGTCATAGAATAAAGCAAAAAGAAAACTCAAACAAATATTGTACGTTAGTTCATAAACTAGAACCCAGTGGGGGTGCTGCAACTGTTCTCCATCCACATGCCAATGGTGTTACATGTTGTACTGTATATATGCATATCTCTCTCTATATATATAGCTTGTCAAAAGCAAGATTCACTGGATTTGGTGTGATTTGCAAAGGCCAGCTAATACACATGATTTCATTGCCTGTTTCACGAGACCCGTATGTGGTTGACCTGTGGTGATCTACCCAGCTGTTTGCCCTCTAGAATTTGGACATAAGATGTGGCTGCTCTCACATCGAACACCTCAATCTGGAACTTTTTTTCACTCAAAGTGCCTTTTACCAGGCTTCTTCCAGCTGTGACTCTAAAATCCTTAATCCTGAGCAACAGTAACACAACCCTCATCCGCCACACTACAAATCTTATATTTAGACTTTAAAGGAGACCTATTATGCCTTTCCTCATGTTCTGTCATACACATGCTTATACAAAAGTGGATGTTGATATTAATAATGGTCGACCTTTCAAATAGAGAGGTTAAGCTTCAAACAACCCAAAATGCTCTGTTTTATTCTACTTCTGTGCCCATATGATTACGGTCATCTCAGGAATTTAGCTCTAGCAATGAGACCAGGAGCCCCACTCACCCTCTGTTTAAACAGTCTTTGAGTGAGGGGCAGCCAATCAGAATAAAGTTGGGGGGGGGGGGCAAAATGGCTTTTTCACACAATAAATGAACTGATGAACTGAGTGGGCAGTCAAGGTAAATAAAGATTATTCTGAACTCTGAACCATGCAAAGCTACTGAGAAGCATAAGAGGTCCCCTTCAAGTGGAAAACATGCTGACTTTCATTAGCTGTAAATTCTCCACGATGGGTCCAAATACAAAATGTAAACAAGTGTTGATGTGAACGTCTTTCTGTGATGAATTGGTGGAAAATATTGGCATAGTAGTACAAAGTGGGATTCAAGAGGTCTCATTCACAAAGATCGTGGATCTATCAAGTATGAGGATCTATTTAGGCGCTCGTTCTTTTTTTTTCTCTTGCTTTAAAGCCCCCCTCCCCCAAAAAACAACAAAAACAAAACAGAAATGCTGCAGTTTTTAACCAACCGAGGACTCGGAAGACAGCTCAAACGTTCTCAGCATGAATTGCAAGTTGGCGCTCCACCGTGCAAAGTTTTCGAGTACGTGTACGTGTAGTGTACATACTGTATGTGTACGTTCAGCACATGCAAGCTAGACACAATTTTTTCACGTGAGCGTATTTCTTTCTTTTTTTTTCTGTTTTTTAAATCAGTTATGTCTTTCATACTTGAGGCTATTATTGAATTTACTTGTTGAGCTAGTTCACCAAGCTACACCTAATATTCAGTTACAAAAATAGTATCACAATATAGACCATTCAATATGAGCACCAGGGAAGGCTAAATATAGCCCAAAGTATTTTGGCTACATTCATTGTCTGGGCAATGTTTTACGGTAGCAGAGTGTGTGTGAAAGTGTGTGTGTTCGTTAGACACAGTGTTGGCAATGTTTTCTCACTCACAAGCTCCCCTACATCTACCGCATGATTATATCTCGTAACATACACAACTTGCGTACACTGAGTAACAATAGTTAACTAAAAACCAATTGTCAGATAGAAAAATAGTTGCTGTATTATTTTTTTAAACACTGAACATCTAAAAGAATTCCTCCCACTTCCCCAAATAAAGCCCTCCCCGTTTCCTAACAAAATAGTTTTCTTTGAAACAATAACCCCCAAAAAATGTTTTGAGGTTACACAAGGCCAAGCCTACTGACACTCCATCACACTACCAAAACACCCTGTTTAACATAATTCAGAAACCAGAAGTGTGTTCAAATTAACAAAGAACAAGCTGGATAGTTTTGCAGCATTACCAGCACAGTAAAGAAATGACAGAATTAGTAATTAAATATGGATCAGGCATTAAGTCTTTCAAATCTGCAGCTTTGGTGGTATCACTCATATTCTCTGGTCTATGACCCCCAATTTGGAAATAAGTCACAGGATTGAACACGCCTCTGGTTGAGCCCTTTACCTGGAAACCATTTCAGCCACATTTGAATTGGACTGCTGACCTAACACTTGGCTAAACATAGCATAACATCTAGCTTATCTATGGGAGTGCTATTATTGCTTCAGAGTTGGGAAGTGGAGTTCATACCCGGTTTTCATTCCAAGCCTTTGTTTATCCTCACTCTGCTTCATAATTAGGAAAAGATCTGCTGTTAAAGTACTGCAGTGTTCCCTCTGGCCCTTCAGAGCTAATCAAACAGTCTGCAGGTTACTGTCCAAAGAATTACAACACATAGGGGTCTGTCATTAATGGGCAGTCTGTGCATAGATCTTACTCTACAGTGATATGTAAAGGACTCCAACAACATATGCTCCTAATACCTTAACTTTGGAAAGAGTTGTGAAGTTTTCCTTCATGGATCAGGAAGAGTGTTAAATGCTGTATGGAAGCACGAGCCACTGATCCCACATTATAATCTAGTACCTTTACCATCCGCAGTTAGCAAAGCCCACTGAGAACACAGCTAGAAATATAAAACGGTTGCTAGTTCAGAAAGGAAAACCATTAATTATAATGCTGATGTCAGATAAGGTGTTTTTTTATGGAAGTTGATGCCAGAAGCATTAAGTTTTTTGTGATGAAAGTCCTGCCGCAGCCAATGAACTAATAAAAATATATATATATATATATTCCACAGCAGCAGAAGTGGTCATGCTTCATGTGAAAGGGTAGAAGATGAGAAAATGGCCATTCTGTTCATAAGTGCAAAAGTTACTTGCATTTTATACAATGCATGGTGGTGAAGCCTGACGACAGTCATGTGGCTGTCATTTGATAATATAGTTAAAATGCAGCATCATAGTTTAAGCTGTGCACGTGCAGCATCACTTCTGAGAGCTGTGTCTCGCTGAAAGACGAGTAATGACTGAAATCAACTGGCACTGTATTTAGCTGGAATTAAAACCCTCTGACTCCTGCACGAGGGGGGCAGGAAATGGTTTAAAATTTAGAAAACACTTTGAATTGACAGCACTGATAATTCTGTCCCATTTTCCTGATCTTACACCAATCAGCAAGCACTAAAGGATAAACAAAGGGAAGGATTTGTCAGCACTGAGCTACATTCAGTAACAGAGAGTGTTATTGTACAGAACACACACGCTTATCATACTGATCAACATTTGAACGCATGAACGCAGCTCAGGTAGCTTCCTGTTATTGTGGTCGTTGCTGAGGAGTGGTGATTAGTCGATGGGGCCCTGGAAGATGAGCCGTGTCCAGCCGGGGGAGCTCAGGGCAGTGGAGCAGAAGGGGCAGACGGGTCTGAAGGCATGCGTCCCATGGGGCAGAGGAGTCTCGGCCCAGTACTTGGCTGTCCTCTCTGAGCAGACGTGGCCACATGGCACAAAACCGTGAGTGGGGGCTCCGGCATCCACATACACCGCAGGCTCACAGCCCAGCCACAGCGGCACGTAGGGACCCACGCTCCTGCACAGGGGACATTCTCGCCGGGTGGTGGAGCCTTCACCCTCTCCTGGTTCTTCCTCTCTCTCAGATCTCTGGCCCCAATCGTGGCGTCCGTGGACGTGGCCACAGGCGAGGTAGACCCAGGGCTGACGCTCTTCAAGGCTGAAGTTAGATAAAGTGTACCAATATTTTAAAGAACATTTTTTTTATGCATGCGTGTGTAACAAAATAGAAAAACCTGTGAAGAATTTTCTCCTAAAATTAGTAACTGGAAATAATCAGTTTTTAAATAAATAACAAGATCCTAATTTAACCATCATTGTTGCCCTGACCTGTGACTGCGTGGTAGGCTGGGGAACGCCAGTGTGCTGAGGCCTACGGGACACTGGGGCCGGGATGCGTTAAGCTCCTGACGAAGCGCCTCCAGGTGACGCAGAGTGGGAGAACGCATGAGCCCCTCACCGGTGCGCCACAGTAGAGTAGCACCACAGAGATCGACAAGCGACCCGTCACGTAGTGCGCTGCTCTCCCCCTCCGCCTGAAGGTGACGCACAGACACACATTTGTGTGCAATAAAAGGAAAACACAGACCCCACAGGCTCACTGAAGAAATGTAAATATGGTAACCAAACCTGAGGCAACTCACCAGCGTCCCCCTGCTGGGTCCAGACCGTGTCTCCCGCAGCGCATAAACATCTCCACAGACGGAGATCTCCCTCCACAGGCCTTGCTTGGGATCCTCTGGGAAGCCCTGTGGGTGCATCACTAGCACCCCATTAGTGGTGAGGCCATCCATGTGCCCATCAGGATTTTTCCATTTGGTTGCTTTCTCCTGTGGCAGCAAAGACATTAAAACATAATATTGATATGTTTCAGAAAGTATTTTTATTGTGTCAATCATACTGTTGTTCCCAGCATGAAGAGTGCTGCTCTTGTCTTACTTTCAAATACAGGCAGTCCAAAAAGCAGGGAAAAAACTTTGCAGTTAGATCTTCAGTGCATCACTTTCTACAACAGAAGTCCCACAGCACTGTGCAAAAGTCTTTGGCCACCGCACCATTTTGCAAGGAAAATGGGTGCAGCAATTTATTGAGGTGTGCAAATACACATGGAAACACATGGACAATGCACCCATTCCTTGAGTTAGGTGCTTTTCTATGCTTGAATGATTCATAGATCAGTGTTAAGTGGCGTAACATACAAAGCAACACTCTCAAAATGGTCAGGTACAAGGAATGGACTGAAAATGAGTGAAAGTTAGTCAAACACTGCAATTTTTATCAGATCATTTCATGGAAAGTTAAGCTCTCTTAAATCATCAGGATGTGTACAGTAGACAAGAAACTGGGACTCAGTTAGATTTTTCAGTTACTTAAAATCTAAAATATTCTGTTATTAGAAACCTGTTGCTGGAGTATGCGTCTACTCACCCCTAAGAAGATATTTTTGGAGGAGTCAAAGCCTGCAGCATAGATGCGTGCAGTGTAAGGCGGGTTGCGCTCGCACACTATTCTGCAGGCAAAACGGGAAATGGTGCTGGGAGCAATGGAAGGATCTTCTCCTTCCTTTCCTCCTCCGGAGGTGTCTGTCACCACAAAGTCAATAGGACTCTCTGTGGAGCGTCCAATCTGCAGGGGACAGCACAGAAAAATACTATTTATTAACTGAAACAAATGTCTCATTAAAATGTTATTGGTAAGCAGAGCTATTTCTTTTAAAGCATCGGTGCTCATAATTTTATGGCTTTGAGCTATCTGGGCAAGATGGTTCATTTTTATGTTTAAAAAAAATCTGTAAGAGCAATAGAAGAGCAGAAGCATGTGCATAAAAATAGATGTTCTTGGAGCTATGACGTAAAACTCTTTATTTTTAATACTTAATGGTCCCAGTTCTGAACCAAAATAATCTACCGTCCTGTAGAAATGACTTTGATGAGATTACATAACAGTATATTTTGGGAGAAACTTGCACATGATCGCAGTTCTAGGAGTACATCTTTCTGTGAATCCTCTCATCACTCAATAAAAGAAAAAAAAAGTTGACTTTGTTTGCTTGCTGTGTTACCTGGAACATGTCTGTGTTGTTGTCATGGCAGTACTCCACCACCACGGTCTGGTTACGGGACAGTGTGAAAGAGATGCTGTGCTGCCCCCTGCTGTGCACCGCCTGCAACAACAGCAGCAACAACTTGTGGTAAAGCAGTCATTTTCTGGAAGTTTCTCATTTTTCATTTAACCACCCATATTCTTAAGTAAAACACACAGTTATAAGCAAATAAAGTATATCTACATTTTTGTTTTTAAAGGCGTCTCTAAATTCAAACAGTTTGTGCAAAGGGACTGGCATTTATACAACACTTTTCCAGTCTTACCACTCCAAGCACTTTAAACCAAGAGTCCCCAACCCCCGGGCCATGGACCGGTACCTGCCCGTGAGTCGTTTGGTACCAGGCCACGAGAGTTGTGAAATTGATGGATTTTAGGGTTTTTATCGTTAACTCGGTTTTCCTGGGTCTTTTCCCATGTGTTATGAATAAATCTTCTTTTTTTTTGCTACCGGTACTGGTTTTATTTTGTTGCGACACCTTAAAGGCCGGTCCATGAAAATATTGTTGGACATAAACTGGTCGTGGCACAAAAAAGGTTGGGGACCGCTGTTTTAGACTACAAGCCACATTTACCCATATAATCATCAACCTAACTTATGTCTTTGGATTGTGGGTAAAAGCCAGAGAACTCTCGCAGACACAGGGAGAACACACAAACTCCACCTCACCCTCATTCAGGAACCTTGTTGTGAAGCCAAAGTGCTAACCAGGGTATCATCATCCAACATTAAGAGCAGCATTTAGCAATGACGTGCTGGTCTTCTACTAAGCGCCAGACAAACAGATCAGCCGGTGGATGTTGATCTAATATAGATACTGGATGACGTGTCTGCTGATATAAAAGCCTTTCTTTGTTGTGTTGGAAACTGTTGAATAAGATGCTTGGAAGAGTCTAGACATGGTGTCATCACACAGATTCTCTTACAGAGTCTGCTCTCAGCACAGCACATGTAACAACACAGCAGAACAGATGGTGGTGTGGTGTGGGTTTCATGGTAAGTTGTTAACCAGTTTGTGTAATACAATCCCACAAATCTGATCACTCTCATGTTCAGCTTCATTAAGTACACCACTGAAATCAAATATAATACCACAGCTCTGACACAAATTCGACACTGTCAAAAATTCACAGGTTTTGTGATAGTTCTGTGTTTTTTCAGGTCACATTAGGTGGTGGTGATGAACATGACAGCATTACTTTTAGGTGGTCCTGAATGTTTGCCTCGGTCCACAGGGATATTATTTAGTGTGGCTCTGTGGCTTATAGCAGACCCCCAAAAAACAGCAAGGATTACTGCTTTCAGTGGCAGTCTAAGACTGCTGGGCCAGGAACTTTCTGGTGGCCAGCTGAATGGTGTCAAGGACAGCCACAACACCAACTCTGCTAGTGAGCCAGGTTGGCCCTGCCACATGGTTTTGGCCCCAGTGTACTCGCCACATTGGTGCACTGTTGGTAACATTGTCACACAGCCCCTTCCATTTATGGTCCCTGTTACGGTGCAGATACCTGCTGCAATATTCTCCTGAACAACAGGTGTCACCATTCAGACAAAACTTCCACATCAGCACTCATATAGGAGAAAAAGAAGTCAAAACAAGAACCAAAGAACATGCCAAGTTTTTCTCCACAAGCTCTCATCTTTTCAGACTGTTGCAACGTCTCCCTCGTAAACTCTGTGAATCTCTGAGCTTCTGTGCTAATGTATGATAAAAATGGCGGTACAATCAACACAGTCTTACACTCGTCTCTTCAATTAAGCTGCAGCAACTGCTGCAACGGCGAATCTGAAGTTTGATGTTAATAATTTGTCATACAGTGCTTTTTGTCAAGTACTGCACAGATGTTATAATGGGATCTTAGCAGTGACTGAACTTTCAAAATAAAAGTAAGTGGCTTTTCAACTGGTATTCTGATCATAGGTGGTACTGTTATCTTAAAATAAATAAATAAACGATACCATTGGTTATTGTTCATATACTTGAAAGCCCATCCAAGCAAAGTCTCTGTGTGGGAAAAAAAATCCACCCAAAATAATATAAATTTATCGATATCTGAATTTTATACTAGCTAAAAACAGTACACAAGCAGTAATCAGTATCAGTCATCTCCAGATAAAATCTTAATTCATCTCAAGTCTTTTTTACATGCAGCATCTTTCAGTACATCAAACAGCCTTATGTAGGATAGCACACAAACACAGACAGACCACATAAACCTGTCTTCATGATTAGTCATCCTTCCTCTGGCACACAACAGGGGTTACAGGAAGGAAAGTCATGTTACACAATGATGAAACTATAGCACACACACACATGCGCATGGACACGTACCTTGCTGTCCTGTGGTGTGTTGAGGATGTGCACAGCACTGGGCTTGACACCGTTGGCCTTGGCCCTTCGGTACAGAGCAAAGCGGCTCTTTCTGCGCCCACGGTCTCCGTTTGGAAGGGAGCCATTGTAGCTAGAGGAAGATAAACAAACACAAGAACATGACGAAAAATATCTACTGAAACAAACAAATGACGTTTAAGTAATTTAGTTTGGGCTGGAATACAAGTCAGGCGACATCTAGCTTTATTGAGAAAGCCTAATTGTGTTAAAAACACAGTTATCTTGTTTGCATACTTATCATAAGTCATCACTTAAATGACACTGAAGCTGCCAAGATGTCAGGAAAATAACAGCAATTAAAGTGCAAGCTCAATTAATTATGTGCATCTTTACAGCAATACTGCTGCACGCTCGTTTGAAATGAATTAGAGCAGCACATTCAGGCCACTCGTGATTCATGTTAAACTGCTGAACCTCAATGAGAAAGACAACCTGCACTTGATCTGACTCACTCGGCTTGTCCTTAAGGCCCACGTTCACTAAAGAGGAGCTCGCTCTTCATCTAACCTCTTACAATATAAAGCATCTTCAGCAAGACAGATTTATTTTCATCACACCATTGCCCAATTACATTAACCATAAAGAGTTGAGTAAGTGGTCTGGAGAGGATTCTGAATAATACTTTGAAGCTTTGTGTTCATTAATAGCAGGCAGATATGATAGGTTCTTCTTATGAGGGTGGTAAATAACATAGTCCAGCCAATGACTGTTTTATAACTCAATATAAGGCTTTTAAATGAAAATCCTTCTGACACCTTAACTAAGATATTGAATTTGTCCTCAATGTTTTCTGTAGCTGGGTCAATGTAATTTCTTTCACAGCTTGAGTTCACAAAAAAGGCAGTATGTAAGGCTTGTGACTAATGAGCAGGACATGTTTCTTATTAAAAGCATTCAGAGGAAGTCCTGCAGGCAAGAATCACAATTTTGACAATAACCATCTTCACTGGTCCCCACACTTGATGAGATGAGAAGCCATCTGGTCTGGTTTTCTTCTGACCTTTGGCCTTGCATTGAGTACAAAAGGAAGCACTGCCTACTTTTTGAGTGTCAGTAAAGTGTAGCTCTGACAAGGTGATGAATTTACAAAAGGAATGAAGAAAGATGATTTAAGTCACTTTGAAGTGGCATGTGCTAGACGGGTGGGCTGAGTATTTCAGAAACTGTTGATCTACTTGGATGTTCCCACACAGATGTTCCCAAAAGGGAAATATCCGATGAGGGGCAGTTCTCTGGGATGAACAATGCCTTGTTGATACCAGTCACAGGAGTATGGCATAAATGTATTCAGACTGATTCAGTAACAGTAATTCAAATAAGCACTCAATACAACCAAGGTATGCGTAATAATTGGGAACTCATTTCACCCCTACACCACAACCTTTCACGCCATTTAAGTCTTTCGTATTCATTGACCCAATGTGTAGTCACATTTCTCAGAGGTGCACATCAGGTTATGTAAAAGGTTGGTGCGTAGGGTTATAACAAGGTTCCAGTTATGGCGTAAGTTACAATATAAATCTGACGTATAAGTATACGGTAATTAACATGTAAGAATGGGAAACTGAGTGTATAATGTCCACAAGCTCACTGAAAGTGGAAAACAGAAGACTGGAAGATTCTACAGCGACATTTAGATGATAGGGTCAGAATCTGCCATTAACATGTTGGCAATGGATCCATCCTGCCTTGTATCGATGGTTCAGGTTAGTGGTGGTATAATTATGTGAGGGATACGTTCCTGGCCGATCAGTATCCCTGTTAAAATGCCACAATCTACCAGAATATTGCAGCTGACCATGTCCATCCCTTTATAATACAGTGTACCCATTTTCTAATGGCTGTTTCCAGCAGGATAAACAAACCATGCTAGAAAGGTAAAATCATCTCAAACTGCTTCCTTGAACTCGGAATGCACCGATCCAATATTTAGATCAGATACCACAAAAAAACTGGTCTGGTTACTGAGCTGGATATTGGTTATACTGAACTGATCTGTGGTCTGATACATTCATTTCAGTTCCCTATGGTTCTGTGTTTACTTCCTCACTAGACAGGAGCAGCTAGCAACAGAGCTAACGTAGCATGGAGGGAGCCAACAACAGAATGTCAGCAGTTTGGAGGCATTGCAACAGCTTCGGTCTCTATATTTGCAAAGTTGTTTTCTTTTACTTTGCTGCAAACTGGGCTCAAGGTGACATGACTGACAACACCTGACAATGAAGATGCTCTCAGTCTCTTCCTTCACTAGTTTACTTTCACTCTCATTATATTCTGTCACAGACCACATCTAAGAAGCTAGAAGGACACTGAACTTGTTGGTAATCACTTATGGTAACGTGACATCTCCTGACAGCTCACAGCTGTGTGTGAGGATGAAAAGGGAAAACTGTTAATAACAGCAGTTTGCAGCAACCCAATGACTCTCACCTGAATCACTCTAATATCACTTTTGACATGAGCTCTCTGAAAATTAATTAGATGAACAACTTTAGCATATTTTACATAGTTTTTCACTGTGTTTACCTCAGGCCTATTTTTATTTATTCTTTTACTATTTAATACTAACATTTCAATAAATTTGTATTCATGAAAAAATGTAAACTGTCTTTGATAGACAAGCTCACAGATTGAACCAAGAGCAAGTTGATATTGTGCATTTCAATTCCATGGATCTCAGAACATAAATTTTCTGTGGTTGACAATCCTCAGGATAGAGCGGGGAAGGAAGCTGGGATGATGATGCTGAACAGATCAAGTATGTCACCTGGAAATACTACAAACAGGGCACATTCAACTTTGATTTTTTTTTATGTGAAATCCAATTAAAGAGCATGACTCAATGCAAACCTGTACCCTTCCTGGCCTGCTCTGACAGTTCAAACTAAACTGTGACTAACAAGGAAAAGACTGGTGCAGGAATCACGGACACGCGAGCACAGAGCTTTCAGGGCTTTGGCCAAAAGTCAGAGCACATAAAATAGGGCAAAGGATAAGAGGCTGCAGGAGATAGAGAAAAGGGTAGCAGGTTGGTAGAAATGGAGGCAGAAAAACAGTCAGAAGCTATCACAAGTTTTAGGGAAATAAGTGAATAAAATGAAGAATGGGAGATGGAGAACAGGGACTGAAAGATCACGCAAAGCAGAGGACTGAGGGGGAAAGGCCAGAAGGAGAGCAGCTCTTTAAGATGCGTTTGTGGGCAGTTCAGGCCTGCATCACAAATGTGCACACATCATAAGGCACTATATGAAATATTCACTCCTTCTGCCCCCCAACACGGGGTTTATTTTCGTTGAGGGCAAGTCACCAAGGAGGCCTGCCTCTGTGAAAGTCAGCACTCAGCAAAACACTGAATGGTCGGCTAGAGAAGGGGCAGGGTGAGAGACAGAGGAATGTGAAAGAGACCATATTGAGATAAGTTATGGAGGAGAATAGAAAGGTGTGAGAAGACAAGAGGGTGTTCGCATAGGGATTAGAGGGGGTTGGTGGACGGGGCAGCACGGTACATGGTGTCCAGAATAACTAAGATGACGAGAGATAGCAGGCAAGCAGCCTCTGCAAAGATCACATGGCCAGCAGTGAAGTAGACATTGACCACATGGGGCATGGGATCATCAAAGCTGACAGATGCAAAGCCAAACCACAGCTGCATAAAACATAGCCAGAAAATTATGAAATCTGACAGGAAGCAGTAAAAGATACAACCTGTTCTTACACTGCCTGCCTCCAGGCAAAATTACCTGCTGTATGTTTGAGAGCAATAAATCCCACAAATCCAGATGTAACATACCTATGATCACCCATATAATAAAAAAATTATTCACAATATTATTGTACCATGTACTACTACAACCAGGCTGTGGCATTGGAAGAAGTTAATCAGTTTTATCTCTTTATCCTTGTCTGTCAGCTCTTATTCAAAACCACAGACAGGTTACCAGTCTGGCAGGGCACGATCAAAACCGACACGAACAAAATGCATTTTTTTAGCCATCGAGGAGGCGCATTTCGGCACACACTGCAGAGCACACTGGTGTTCAAGTTCCACAGCCAAAAAAAGGAAAAAAATCTCAAAATAGGCATTCAGTTCTCACATCCTTACTCTGATGTGAGCGTGTAAAGGGCTGCTGTGTTCAAATGGACGTTAATCAGTATTCTGATGCAGGCGGGCTACAGCCTCCTCACTCCGTGTTCAGCTGGAGGGGAAGAGATAGGCCATTAGGTCAGTTATCTTTGGCATACACAGGAAGCTCTGCAGGGCAAAAGGGAGGCCTGTGTAAGGCTGTGTATGTATGATTGTGTATGTGTATATGTGTGTTGTAATTTCCTGGTCCTTGCAAACTGTGCATAGAGTGGAGCTGCAGGGCTGGAAATGCTGTGGAAGCTGGTGGCTGTCATCAGCACATCCTGCCCACTCCTGTACTTGTGTGCGCTGGTGATGTAGAAGGGCTTTTCTCCTCCTCCTCCTCCTCCCTTCCTCCCTCACTCCCTCCCTCCCGCCCTGGCATGGACGGTCATCTGGCTGAGACGTTTTATTAAATAGTAATACCAAACGAGAGAGCGACTATGACTATGAATATAAGCAAAACGCATTTTTCAGACGATGCTGTTCTCCTCCGTGCTACTTTTAGCGAGCACCGATCCAGCAAAGTATGACATCATTGGGATTTTCAGGTCTGGGCAATCCAGCGCTGCCACTACAACCATTGATGAAAAAGCGGCTACATCCGTAGTAGCCTTATGTACTATGGCCAAGGCAGATGTTGCACCTTTACACTTAAACATGATGGAGAAACTATGCTGGGCTGTAGTTTGAGATAAAATGCCTTAAAAACTTACTTTTTAACATTACTACACAGCTACACCGGTGAGGGAAAACGACGGCAATGTAACATAAATGAGAAATAAGCTAAAATCCCTTACTACGATTGATTTAATAACCCTAAAACAACCGTAAGCGCGATATATTTTGTAAGAGCAGTGGATTAAAGCTGAACTCGAACGTCATTTGTTGGGTTATTTGTGCTGATGGAACCGCTACATATTTAAAGGTTAATTTGCCACTGGAGCTGTTCACCAAACGATATAATTTCACTCTAGCTTAAGGTTTTAAAAGACTTACCCCAAAATGACCAATTCGCCGTATTTTACCGGGTCTTTAACGGGCACATCATCACCTCCGTCTTTTTTCGGTGAATTCATCAGACTGGACTGGTCCAGATGGGGGGAAAAACGCGTCCAATTGCAATAGTGGTGAGATAAAACAATGCTAACACACTCGAAACTGTAGGGAAGTGGTTTTGGTTGTAGTCTACCAAAGTTTGGGCACTGTTGGGCAAAGTTTTTCCAGACTTCTATGTGTTTTTTTCATTGTTTTAATCCGGTGAAGGAGCATCTTTTCGTGGCTTTAATGCCAGTGTGTAGCTAGTTTGTATCGCGACAAATCTGTTCAGTAGCAGTGGATACAACAACGGCTAACGGTAGGGAGTGGGCTGTACCATAAATTGCGGGAAGAGGGTGCCATTCACAGCATATGTCAAAAAATTTGATAACATTTATGCCCGTTGGGAAAAACGTGCAACTTCTCGATTGAAAATACCGATAAACACTTCACGTGCGATTATTAGATAAATAAATACAGTTCAGCATTTAGAATGTAAAAGCGCCATGAACGTACACACCCGCGGAACACGAATGGATGTATCCGTGATGTGAAGCTGGCTCCCACCGATAGAATAAAATGAGCCATTTCGAAATTCACAGGAAGTACCCGCATCCCCCTGCCATATAGAGGGTTTCTACTGTATTTAAAGTAAAATACTACCTCACTGGATTTTTTTATTTATTTATTGGTATGGTCATAAGTGATGCTGATCTAACGGGCCATTATTCAGTCTGACGTAAGGAGGAGCTCCGGGGGGTGTGGTGGTGGAGCTAAGATGTGGGTCACCACTGCGCCCCAGACTACACCTTCCCCCCCGCTCCCTGGATTTCATGTGGGAGTCGGGAAACGGATATAGGCCGGCTGGAACCCACGCGTGCATCTCTCTCTCGCTCTTTTCTCTCACTCTGTAGTAAGGGATCATGTTGTGACCACACGAGGGCAGTGCACTTGCTAAGTACAACTTTCCAGTCAGTGAAGTCTGAAAGGTTTTTTTGTGACTAATTTTCCAGTTTAAATATCACTTCTATTTGTCTATTTACACGCACTGTCCAGTAATATGAACAGCTAAGGTTAGATATGACACCTCCACCCCCCCACCTCACACCAACACATGAAAGCAAAACCTTTGTTGCAGGGTTTTTGAACAGAAGCCAGTGACACACTGATCAGCATCGTTGTCTTCATGTGGAGCAGTCCCCTTTTTTCATATTTTGGCTGACTGGTGTAACATGTAGTAGCTTGCAGACAGGGTTGCAAGGCGAAACGGTATAGCACTCTGCATGACTCTGCAGTGTGTGGCAGTGTCGGGCCTCTTGTTACTGGATATATGGGACGGTAGTAAAACATTTGCATGTGCAAATTTACAGATGTTAACCTAATTGCTATGATAATACTTTCAAAAGGTAATTGACTGTGTCCTCAGTAACACATTGCAGTGCCACAGAGCAGTGATGACACTGTATGTGGGTAATGACTCATGAATCAACTTCAGAGTTAACCAAAGCAAACAGCCACACCCTTATTTCATAATTGACTGCCCACAGCAGTCACAGAGTAACTGATCAACCAACCTGAGTAATCTTTTGTATACTGGATATCAGAAGGTTAACTTCCAACATACTTTTCTTCTGAGATACAAAGTAGAAACTGGATGGACCAGATGTGCATGCTTCTGTGTGTTTGTGTTTGTGCATGTTTCAGTGTGGGTTTCTTCCTTTTCCACTGTGAGATTAAGGTCACACCCTCCTCAGTCTTTCCTGCCATCTCTCCCATATTCCCTGCTTTTTTCCTTCTGCTTCTTTATTTCTGTCTGCCTGTCCTTGTTCAGCTTCAGTTTCAGTATTAAACTAGAAAATATTTTTGTACTAATCCTCACTGCTCCTTTTAATTTACATAGTTTATAGCCATAATAATCCACCAGCAGGACAAGGATCCAGTTTTTGCTGTCGGGATTATTTACTTGTCATGTCTAACCAGGAATTTAAGGAATGTTCTGAATGAATACAACCCCACTTCATGTCTGGTAATTGGCTGACTGTGTTTAATGATTATGTAGTGATCCCCATCTGAGTGTTTTATCGTTTTTACTGACGTTGCTGAACGATTGCAGCAACAGAACAGTAGGAGGGATTCATCTGCGTTTTAAAGGATACTGCAGAACAGATGTTTGTTGTCATGTAGAGAGCTGAAAAGGCACTCTATTAGTAAAGTGTCTCATTCACAGCATCATCCTGCTGCCACAAATAGAAGAGGAAACAGCAGAGGCCATGTTTCCATGACCTCATAGCCCTGTCATATTCGACGAAGACAAACTGAACTCATTTGACACATTGGACGTGGCACTTTGATTGGCAGCCACTTTGCATTGTCAGTCAGACACATTGTCATGGGCTTATCACAGCATGCAGTCTTTTTTTTATATTCACAGCTCAGAAAATGTACAGTAGAAGTCCATATTACAACATCGTTTTTGTCACCTACATTGGGACTATTTATCTGTATCACATGCGTAACAGGGTTAGCGGGCGAGTTATCCAGACACCATATTTGGTAAGCAAATTTCAGGTCAGCCTAATTGTGAACATGTGAAGTGTATTACTTCTGCTATCATTCTTCAGCTTTTGGCAGGCTGTATTTTCAAGTAAAGCAAAAAATAGAAAGGGGGTGGTAGCTGAATATTTTAGAAATGGATGTTTGTATAGAAGAAACACCAGCATGAACCATTTTGGAATAGCTCTACGTTACTGTGTTCCAAATATCAGTGACTCTCCTGTTATACACATATACCTCTAAAGTCACCAGAGCTCAATCCAGTAGAACATCTGACACTGACACCGCTGTCGGTGTTTCGAATTAGGAGCCTAACTCTCATAGCTCAGAATGTGACTTATGTTTCCATGATTTATAGCCAGAATCATGTTCTGATTTCAAAAATCTGCTTTCAGTTTGTGCCGATCTAAAAAGTAAACATGTAAGTAGAAGAATGGTAAGTAAGGGATGGGATTCAATACAGTCAATTTGGACCACTTAGATGTGCTCCAGCCATCTGCTGCTGAGTCTTTGTCAATGTTGCCATAGTGATGTGAGCAAACAAAGAAAAGGTATTTCTGTCATTAAGTGACTCTGTCTTCCCTGTGTGTCGTAAAAACTTGTGAACTGGCGAAACAGAGCCTTAAGCATTTGGGAATAATGCACACTAAACACAATGATCCTAATGTTTAATACAACTACAGTAAATGATTTAGTTTGTAAGCTGTTAAATGCATTCATGTGTGCTGTGTGTGTCCTTTGGAACAGTCACCTACCTGTGATGCACAAGTGCACACATGCCTGCTGGGTATGCATGTATCTGTGTGAGAGAGAAAGACTGCACTCCCTTTACTTGATGAGGAGGCCATCTCCAGCACAGGGCTGACACGATAGTGCAGATGGCTCAGCATATTCTCATTCTCTATGACAGCACAAATGCACACCAGGCAGGGCTGGTGATTTTGGCACCCCCCCCCCGGAGCTAGACTAATTGCACACACAAGCAGATTTGTTGCAAAATACTAAAAACTTACGTAATTATAAAGTGTGATATACTGTGTATGAAATAGATTTAACAAGGTGTTATACAGTCGTGCAATTTGTTTACAAATGCTTTTTTTAAGGCAGCTTGTTCAAAGCATTAAACTGAGTAAGACAAAGAAAGATTATATAGGATCATGTGATTAACAAGAGATAAGGAAGTCACTGAAGATCTCACAGAAACAAATCATAGCCGTAGATGGACCAAATAAACCTGCTGTGCATGTGACAGGATTAACCTTTGAAATCAGTGGGTTAGGCAATCTGCAATTCAGCATTTTAGTCTGAGAATTGTATTCAATCCCAACGTGTAAAAGGGATGAAATAAATGCAGCATTTACGACCATAAGGTTAACCTAAATGAACAGAGCAGTTGTACACATGCAAATTGCACAGTCAGCCACAACAATCAAACCACTGGCCTAATATTGCGTATGACCCCGTGTCCCTCGCCGATCTGTCGTTTCTGGTTCAATTTGTGCCTAAACCGTCGACAGTAAAATATTTACATAGCTCTTTTCAACTCTGAATTGTACTTCAGTTGCAACAAAACTATTTTGGGAGACAAACTGTATCAGGTGCTCATCTGACACCTGATGCGTCCTTGCAACTTCACCGCGATTGTCTTGTTGCACTTCCTCTCATTTGAGTATGTGGTCCAGATGTGTCATTTGACTAAAAAAGCAGAGATAACATCTGGTCACGTGTTGTGCCAACAGACCCAGCGGGCATGTGAACAGAAATTTGACACAAATGGAAGCACATCTGCCAGTGTCGGACAAAACTCAGGACCTTTGGAGTTACCCTGTGTTGCCTGTCTGTTGGACGATTGCAACAGTTCCTTGCAGGTTGTACGTCGTGGCCTAGTGTACACATCGCATGCACGCTTGATCTAGAAGGTTTAGATGCAGGAGGCTATATTCTAAACCTGTGTAAAGCGCTTTCAGTGCTCACTTAGGGTAAAAAAAAGTGCTATATAAGAATCAGTCCATTTACCATCTGCGGCCATCAGGAAGTGATATTGCTATGTGGGGTGCGCTTTGGCCGCCACCTTGTTTAGATGCATGGTCATGCCCATCTGACAGTGATCAATGGCGCTCACTTACCTGTAAGCGGTTTTAATGTCGTGGCTGATCAGTGTACACGCTCAGTGTGTCAAGGATCTATGACACTGCACTTGTGCTCCAGCTTAAACACTGACAGGTGAGCTGAGACAGCAGCTTTCCGCACACCGACTCACGAACACCTGCCAGCAACCCGCCATACATGTACATGACCCGAGTACACAGACTAAACACACAGCTGCTGGTGTGTGAAGCTATATGCTGAGTGTCCTACATGAAAGAAGGTGGCTCTCCAGATTGGACATTAGTAAGAGCCAGTGGGGAGGCTGTGTGTGGTGAGTTTATTTTGGGATTTAGTGCTGTGTGTTATTTAGGGATGAACATTGTATTGGTGACTCCGCTTCTGTGTTTGCGTAAGTGGGAGGTTGACAACAGTCCCCAGAGAGAGAGAGCGGGACATTTAGCTTAATTGTCTCCCTCTTCAGAGTGCGACAGTGTAAATGGCAGCCTGTAACCTAGGATTATTATGTTTTATTATCACAGTTTTTAGAGGATGTGTGAAGGCGTAGTAACACTTGTTGACTGTTTTAGCACTAAAAAAGAAAAAGTAGTAGACGGGGAGATTTGAGTCAGAGGGAAACTAACATATGTTGGTTACGTTTCAGTGTCCAAACCCATATTCAAAACAATCAGGGTTTCACAATAGAAAACACAGCAGCAAGACAGTCAAGGTAATTACAGTGCTGTTTAGCAGACGCGTCATTTAGTCCATAATAACAATAATTTGACTCTGCTATTGTTATTGTCTCCACACTATTCTGCTAATCTTCTTTTGGTTATCTGAATTTGTCCATATGCTGCTGTGGTGTGCCATGTGTCACACAGGAAGGTTGCAGCATATGTCAGTTCCTGTCACAAACGAAAGCGCAACACTGCTTTTACCCATCAGTTTGTCTGTCTTAATATATAAAGGAAACGTGTGTTCTCTCTCTCCCTCTGTAATTAGAAAATCGTCTCGCTTCCTGTTATGTATTTGATATGGTTTCTTCTGCTGACACAAGACAAGAGGTCATAATTCTCTTTGTGCTAGTCGTTATCAGTTATCAGATTTTCACTGATGTAGAAAAGACTTTGAGCACAATTGCAACAGTGACAGGTTGCTTTTTTTTTTAAATCAAAAAAGACCTCAGAGTTGGTTAGTTAGGCTTTGGCATTTCATAATTTTAGTAAAAATAAGATTCTCTGCATTTTTCTTATTTCTCTCTTTTACACGCTTCAGTTAGAAAAAAAAAAGCCTCCATTAATTACATCTTTGAGCCTGAATCTTTGCTGCAGCATGGGGTTTGTAGCAGCTCACATCCCTCCCACTGCAAAGCTTCTTTGCCAAATGCAAACACAGGCCCTGGGCTCCCTATAATTATTAGCACATTGTCCAAGGAGGAGGGAAATGCAATGTGCAACAGACTCTGAAGAGCTTACAACTGCCTGGAAGCTGAATGTCACTCTGCATGCTGTTTTAACGGGGCTATTGAAACAGGCCCTATGACAACCAAGACGCTGAAACCTTCTAAGCTGGATCTCTGGCCGATGCAGCTTGCTGTGTCAGGAGTGTTCTGCTAAATAGAACTGCAGGTAATGATTCAATCAGAAGACAAGTATCCGGGCTTGATACTTATCCCTGACAAGCTAACAATCACTGGGTGGTAAAGTCGAAGAGACATGGGGATATGACTGAATATAATGTCCTTGTTTAAGAGGGAAGCTTAAGGCTGAAAGCTCAAGCCTCAAAGGGTAGGACTGTTGCAGCAGTGAATTGAAAAGATGCATCATATTGTTTTTTTAATGTAAAACCTGATTTTTATTTCTTTTGTTTACATACATGAAAGTATAATTACCTCCTTTACACCCTACATTCCAATCTATACCCACACCAGCAAAGCACCACCTAAACATATCTGTATGAACATGAGGAGAAAACGGTGGAGTTCTTTACTTGGCCTCTGACTCTTTCAGCAAAGTGAGCACACTCTATGGAAACGGCTGTGGGAGGATTCAGACAGCGAGCGCCTGAGGTGTGAGAAAGGCAACGTGTCGGTTTGCGTAGCCTCCGAGTGTGTGTGTGTCACATGAAGTTAACTTAAACATAACCCCAGCCGGTGCTGCAGTTAGCAAGCAGAGCAAGGATTACAGCGGCACACAAAACACAGAATGCCGAATCAGCGCTGAACAAGCAGGTGAATGCTTCTTAGAAAGCGTGAGACGCTTCGTGGATCGTGCAAGTTCACGAGCTACAGACCTGTTATTGATGACACGTGCGCGTGAATGGTTTCCTGCCCTGCTGAATGAAGAACTGAAGACAGACTGAAATCAAAGAGGAACGCCTGAATAAACAAATGAGGACAGAGGAACTGCCAATGAGCTCAGTTTTAAAGTATTGTTTGAAACCACCCCCTTCTCAGGCGTACAATAGTCTAAGTCAACCCCCACCCTGACATATACAATGGCAGTGCTTCAGATGAAAAAAAAAAATACTGAATGCACATAAAAATGAAACAGGGTTGAGTGTAGGAAGGCTGTGTGAGTGCAGCTGCTCTCACTGACGCAGGTATTTCCTAATGAAAACATGAAATTATATAATCTATTTAAATAACAGTCTTAAATCCTGCCCTTTAAGTGAGGGCCACAGGTGAGCCTGACAGCATTTGACACCAGCCAATATGTGCAGTGCATCTGCTGCCGAGTGCAGTGACAGCTGTACAAAAGGCCAACGACATGTGCAGCACAATGAACTGGCTCGGCGCTGATGTAACATCAGGAACGGTTTCAAAATGCTCTCCCTTGCCACATTTCCTCTCATTGAACCCTCTTGAGAAAGGCATTCTGTGGGTTTCACTTTGATTGCATCCACAATGAGAGTCATGAATGGAAAGTCATGAGCAAACAAGATCACGCCTGGGCACGGCCCCTCGGACGTTCAATTAAAGTGGTTTCAGTACGAGAGAAAAATCCAGAGCACGGCGGCGGTTTCAGGAGAGATAGCCCGTCTCATTTGTGTGTCTATCTCAGTGTCCTTCATCACATGTGTGCTTTCCACACAGCAACAGGTCAAACTTCAAACCGACACACACTCACAGAGCAAACAGCTCGCGAGCAAACAGAGCAAATGCAGAGATAAACAGCAAGAATTCCTGTGCAGGAATTCCTGGACTCTGACTCCTCTGAATATTTTTACATTAACATAGCTGGGGACACTGTCGTACCTTCAGCTATGTCAGCTTTTAAGGAACCACTATCCTCCTTAAGTTTAGAAAGTGTCAGAATATTTTTTGACAGGTGAAGCGCCAGGACTTCACCTGTCTGTTGCTGTAGTTCAACCTGTTTCTATTCAGGCATTCACTCCTCAACCACCAATTTCCATGACAACTATCTTCTTCCTTCAAAGCGTTTCCTGACTACACAGTGATGTCACTCCCTGCAATTCACACCCTCCTCTTTTTGGTAGAGAGAGGAACCTGACCTTCCAAACGCAGCCATGTCCCTACTTTTGTCATGCAGTGGAAACACACACGAAGGTCTGTGCTGCTCTGCGTGGTGCGGAGGTGAAAGCATGGCTTTCAAACGGTGGCCTGATCTCAGATGCGTGCCTTGGGGCAGCTCGCTTACTCAGGGCAAAATGCCAGGGCGGTAAAGATCTTTTGTGATGCTGACTAATCTCAGATGTTGCGCAAATGCAAAGAAAGGCACTGCCCAATTACTCAAAAGAAAAAAAAAAATCGATTGTACTTGTATTTTAGGCAGAATCTTCAGCAGAAAAATGTGTAATTTCCTCATTAAATTTCTGATTCAGGTTCAGTATTGCTCACCATTACCAAGACAGTGAATTACGGTCCTGTTCCCTCTGGCTTTTAACCTACCATGGCTTACAGATCTGCAAAACTTGCTTTCTTTATGAATCCGGCACCCTGATGACCAGAGTGAAACGTTAAGACTTGAGGCAAAGTAGTTTACCTGACAATCACTTCTCTGAAACTAGAGATCTCATCATTTATTCACAGCAAATGACTCAGACACAGACACACACACACACACGCACGCACTCAACAGCAGAAAGGAAACGGGCTGACGCTCACTTCACTTTGCGTTCGTTTGAGTTTCTTTCAGTCATTATAACGCCCTGAAGCTCTCGTTTCCTCTTTTGGGAACTTTTGTGAAATACGACTTTTGCTACGGTAGCAGCTGCTCATTGAAAAGGCATCACTTCCGTACTGATCTGGATATATAATTTTTTTTATTATTTTATCAGCAATAGCAAAAGGGGAAAAAAAAGAGAAGAAATAAAACAGCGGCATCTATAAAGCGTTAACAGAATAGCCAGTTTGGTGTTTGCAGGACCATACAGGCTGATGATTTTAAAAATAATAATAATTAAAGAAAAGAGAAGGGGGTTGAAGTCACTGGAGCACCTGCATTGGAGGAGGAGGTGGTGGTGAATGGGGAGGGTTGGGTATTTGGTTAACATTTGCTGGGGTCCAAAAGTCAGTCACAGAGAGTAAAAATGTGCACAGCCAGCTTGTTGCTAACCAACCCCTCTCCCTCCCTCCCTCGCTCTGTCCTGCAGTGCAAACTCAGCAACTAAGAATACCTTCTGCTGTCTTGATTTTGGGAAGGGGGTGTGGGGACACCTGTAACCCGGGTCCCTCTTAAGGCAGCCGAAACTACAAACACTCAACAGTAACGGAAGCTCGAGAGGAAATGATAAGACTGGTTGTAACAGATTCAAACCCTGAAACAACAAAAAATATATATATATCCATATCACAGTGTGTATGTGTGTGTCAGAATATCGAGCGTCCACATAGTGTCTTTCAAACAAACCGCCACAGTAGACATTATGGATGGAATCACTGCACATGAAATAAGTAACTAACACATCCTCATTCATCCCAGTACAATCGAGTACAAAAGGAAGGTCCTAAACACGCATTCTTACATATTACAGCGACAACTTCGACCAATGAAGGTGATATGCGGTTGTGCTAGGCAATGTTTGTTTTTTTTTTTCATTTGTTTTTTGTCTTTTTGGACTTTCCTCATCCTTTGGATATGTAGCTGGGTGATGACTGAGAATACTGAATGAGGGTTAAGCATGGGGCGAAAATATAAATGTGTCCCCCACAGTCCCCTGAAAAAAAATCACAAAAAACAAAAACAAAAACAGGGAGTTAAAAAATAAAGAATTTGCTGTAAAAGAAAGTGTACTGTATATTTAAACAGTGCTGGTTATACAGAGTGTGAACCAAAGCAAGCTACAAAGAAAAAAAGCCAAGAAATATGTTGTTTTTTTGCTTAAATGAAATCTGTGATTATAGTGATGTCATCATTATCAAAAAAAAGAGAAAGAAAGAAAGAAAACTAGAAGTAAATGCTACCCTCTTTGATACATACTCAGCAGAGAGGTCATGGTATTAATTGCTTCAGATTGCATCTTTTTTTCTTTTTACTTATTATTTTTCATTCTCAGCTACTTCTTTTGCCTCCAAGTGTCCAGGCTGGTGAGAAAGGAGGAGGAAGGGAGGGAAACATTAAGACTTATAATTTGAGGTAAGCCAGGTCAGGCCCTCGTAGAGTCCGTCCCCTGTCGTCGCACATGAAGGCTGAACGTACCAATTCCTATCTCTGATCCGCGTCAGGCCCAGCTTCTCCTGGATCTCGTGTGGTTTCATGGCATCTGGCAGGTCCTGCTTGTTGGCAAAGATGAGGATGATGGCGTCCCGCATCTCCCGGTCGTTGATGATGCGGTGGAGCTCCTGCCTCGCCTCGTCGATCCTGTCCCTGTCGGCACAGTCCACCACAAAAATGAGCCCCTGGGTGCCCGTGTAGTAATGTCTCCAGAGCGGCCTGATCTTATCTTGTCCCCCCACGTCCCACACATTGAACTTCACATTCTTATAGGTGACAGTCTCCACGTTGAAACCAACAGTGGGGATGGTGGTGACTGACTGTCCCAGCTTCAGCTTGTACAGGATGGTAGTTTTCCCAGCAGCATCAAGTCCAAGCATCAATATTCTCATCTCCTTGTTGCCAAAGATCTTTGAAAGCATTTTCCCCATCTTCTTTTCTGTTCATAAATACTTCTTTAGAAGATATAGTGAAGCTTCTCCAATGAGAAGAAAATAGGGGGGGATATATCACTGAGAAGTTACAGTTTCACTGTGTTGCTACTGAAAGTCCTCCACGTGATGGCAGCGGTGGGCTGACACAAGTGTCAATGTTCAAATGGTGGTGGCTTGCAAGTTTGTACAGTACAGTTAGCTGGTTTGTGGTGATCTGACCTGAGCATTCAGTAGAAGCAGTGTGTATGGAGCCCTCACAGACTTGAGTGGGGGTCTGTTTTCATGATCCAATTGATTCCGATGTAAGAAGAAGAAGAAGAAAAAAGCCCGATATGTTTCAAAGTCGCCTATGAGCATTGACTTCCGTCAAAAGCCACATTTCAAGTTTTTTTTCAACGCTCGAAATCCTGTTGCTCTCAGCGGAGCTGGAAACTGACACAAAGTAGTGCCTTCTCACCAGAAGCGGACTATACAAAAATCAGGCCCAGTTCAAGCCCGGGGGTTCCCACTTCCTCCTTGGCTGCCGGCTGTCCACAATTGGCCTTAGCTAATTCCAGTCGTTGAATTTTCAAAGCTCTGCGATTTTCTTGTCAAAAAGCCTAAATTAAACCTCTCCGGTCCGTTTCTGCGCCGGGACATCCAGAGGAAGAGCGCTCAAAAGGTCATTGATTCATCCGACTTTCTTCTCTTCCCCCTGTGACACAGGAGCGGTCCAGAGAAGGGAGGGGTGTTAGTACAGAGGACAACTTTGGAGCCGAAAAAAATACTCTTTTCACACACAGAAAAGCAACACGGTACAGATAAAACGAAGACCGCGGTAAATACTTACGTCTGCGGCAGTCATCCCCCTGTCCCCGGACCGTTTCTCCCCGCTCTTGCCGCTCTCTGTCTCTCTTCCTCCCTCTCTCTCTCTCCAGCCGTTCAGTCACAGCGGTGGCGGTGCTGTGTTACCGGAAAAGGTGCGGACCCAGATCAGCCGCCACTTCCTCTACACCGCTCACACACACTACTGATGCATTCAGGGGCTACCTCGGAGCTCAGAATTTTGGCTACATTGAAAACAAAAGAACACAAGGATGGTGCACGGAAACTCTCTAGAAATTAATTTTCATGTCTGTACTCCTCCTTAAACATAACAGCTACATCATTAGTAAATTAGGTAATTAATACTCAAATAATCTTAATTTACGATTTATTAGGCAGCCCAAAATCAAATCGTTCAACGAAATAAACAGTCGTTTAAAGCTGCACCAGCTTATTGATTTAATAAAGTTATGCACTGACGTTGTAATTGTCTCAAAATCCACGCTCCCTAGAAACCACCGTAGACGTTGGGAAAACACACCCTTCATTTAGATTTTAAAAAACACGACTGCCCCTAAACGCACTCCACGCCATTTCGCATGCGCGCCCAGAAAAAAAGAACTGCAGACCGGTCCATTAGCCACTATTGCTGACGCCATTTGGGCGTTCATTATGGATGTAATCGGCTCTGGTTTAACGTACCGCAATGAAAACACAGAAGACCGCACACATGAAACACATGCCATGATTTAGTTGGTCGGTGGTCTCAGGAGACATTTTACCTTCGGGTCTTTCTGACATGTCTTATCATCCATTCAAACAGTTCCTGTATTATTAGTCTGTGACGTGGAGAATGTCAGTGAGTAGGGCGGGAGGAACTACAGTATTTCATTGGTGAAAGCATTACCTGACACCAGCTTATTAATTTAGGCTGCCTAAAGAAAGGCACGGTCAGTATAAATATAAGTGAACTCGTGTATATTGCCATAATAAATTATGAGAGGTGATTCTGATATCATAAAATAGTCATGCACTCATAAGCCGTATTCCAAAATAAGGCTATGAGAATAACCGTCCCAACTTTACTTTAGAAATGGGTTTAAATGTGAGATTTTACTAAGGGGCCTCACCCTGTTTTTCATTCTGTTGTGCCTGCCAGTTTAACTATTATTACTGTTCTTAGAAGTTTCTTGAAGTAAAAAAGATGTCACTGACTGTATAAAAGTAAAAAGACATAATTTTCATAGATTTAGTCAAATCTAGGATCTCAAATACCGCTCCACATTTTCAGGCACAAACATTCATGATAAGGATCTCTGAAATTGTTGTCTACTTGCAACTGAGGCGAGGCAGCTGAATAACAAACATGCCAGTGTGGTGCATAAACTTGCAACACATGCTGATCTGCCACAATAATATAACCACTGAGATATTAAATGCGTAATATTGTATTGTAACAGTGGCACTCAACAAAGTGTGGAATATATTCGGGAGCAAGTAAACCGTTTCTTGAAGTCAATATGGTGGAGAAATGTCAGGATTGTGATGAAGCGACGCTGACTAGGGACAAAGTCCAAATGAAAATATAGTAATAAAGCTGATAACACCTTTACTGGCACATAGCTGGGTTAGGTAGCTAGAAAGTTCCCACACAACACCAGACCTACCTGACTTTAACTGCTTGCTGCAGCTTGCAGAGTCCCAAGTGATGAATCAGATCAATAGTGGTTTATTTAATAAAACCAAATGCTCTAATAAATATAATAACAGTGAAATACAAAATGTAATTCTGTACCTAGAGAGGCTGTTTTGGGGATTTAGTGTATGGGAGAATAAAGTGGTATAAAGCTTGTTTGATTGTAAATGTTTTGTTTTTTTTATTAATAAAAGTAAAGAGTGTTACTTTCAAAATTTTTAATGCAGTGTAATGTATTATACAAAAGGCACAGATTATTTAGAGCTCACATTTAATATTGCGTTTTGCGGTTTAAAAGTAGAAACAATCTGTGAATTCTTGTGTCAGTGTGTGTACACTAAAATATTTAGGGCTTATATGCAGCACTTTTAACAAACATTGCAACTGCAGGAAAAATGTATTTATTTATTTCATTACTTCTGGAGGAAATCACAAAGGCTATGGGCTGACTTCAAAATATTGTTTCTGCATTTTCAATTTCATCATAAAATGTAAACTGGCAAGACATCAAGAAAAAAAACCCAAACTGTGAACTACATGAACTGTTCATACCAATTTGTTGGTTTTCTTTTTCTTTTCTTTTTTTTCTTGATTAAGTCTTATGAGCATTGTTATTCTTACATTTCTTTTAAGAAAAAAAAAGGGGGGTTGGGTGGGGGGCTCTTATGACTTCACCCGTTCATATATATATATATATATAATATATATATATATATATATATATATATATATATATATATATATATATATATAAAAAGTCTGGAAAAGCTTTCTCTGTAGCACGAATAGCGCGCCGCCGCTGGTGGGTGGTAGTTCGACTGGGCATGCGCACACTGTACCTCTCATCTTCCTCCAACTTAAGAATGGTGTGCGAAACGCGGCCGGTCGCAGTAGTGTAGATAAAGTGAATTCAAAAGCTGCACTCAAGTCCACGGGGGTAAGTAAATTGACGCAACAGATACTGATAAGATTCTTAAACGTATTTTTATTTGTGAAATTGGTTTTATCTGACTAGTAATGAATTTAACAATCGCTAGTGGCGAAATGGGTAACATTAGCCTGTTAGCTAACGTGCTGCTGTTAGCTAACTGGTACCGACTATTTCCTGGAGGCCTAAGCAAATGGTGTACATGTAAATGTTCTAGTTACGGTGTATGTAACAGTTTGTTAATTGGTATTCTGTAAACGTTGCCATCGACGTAAAGAATCGGTGGAAAATATAGATACTTAATTAAAGACGAATAGTTTGTGTTGGACCGTATTAAGCAAGCGCGTACACGAAACATGCCTCGACCTTTGCTATTATAGTTATTTGAAATAGACGGGCGCCAGGCCTAACTTCTGATTGAACTTTGACCATGGAAAAAAACCTCCCGGCAACAACACGGCCTCAAGGAGCAAACAAAGCTAAAGCTACTCGTTTTGTAAAGGAAATATGAAATTTAAAAATTATAAACAAAAAAAAAAAACTTTAGTATTAAGGTAGCTAAGCTAGAAGCTAAGCGTAAGCAACCGAGTACGCGGAATTATTTTTAGTAGTTAAATTAGGGCTGAAGCTTAAGCTGGCACTGGTTTAATGTTAGAACAAGGAAGTATCCTGTTGCATTAGCGGCTGTTTTTACTAGGGTTGACATCTTAAGGCGTAAAGGAAGTAAAATAAAAAAAAAATCGTTTGAATGTTTGAAACGAAAAACATGCCTCGTGTTGCGTTAGATTTATAAAAGTATCATTTTAATTAGTGAAGGTTCATGGCAAGTTTAAAATACAGTTCGTTATTAACAGTTGTGGAAATTTCCTTGTCAGAACTAAACTGGCTCAGATTGGGAGTTGAAAGTAATTTCTTGTCTGTAAATATTCTACCTATAACTGCAGTTCACACTTGGATATTTCTTACTTGATTATTTTAGGCACCAGGTTCCTTATTATAATTGTACTTAACATTGGTTTTTGTGCTGTCCTGACTGGTATCATTGAGTGCTTATTTTTAAAGAAATTACTGGAAACTCCATGGATTTTTTTTTTTTTTTTTTTTTTTTTAAATAAATGGTGGGAATACTTTAGGTTATTTCAGAGCTAGTTTTCTTAGTTTCAGTTTTTCTAAATCTGTTAAGTTGTACAAACCATTAATATTTCAGTAAACTGTAATATAGTATTTGGTGTGTGGAGAAATTTTCTTTTTCTTGAGTGTGTCTTTACTTTTTTTTTTTTTTCTTTCCCAACAGACCTGAAAATCTCAGAGGATACAGTTCCTGGAATGCTGGACACTGAGTCCCCTGCCATGGAGAGCAATGGGGATGCCTTTCTTCCAGACCTTCCTGTCGTAGGCCAAGCGACTGACTGGTCACTAGACCAGGTTGCTCCAGAGCCTATCTCCAATGTCTTGCCTGAGGATTCAGATGTGTCTCAGGATGCCATGGGACAAGAGCAACAACCGGGTCAGCAAATGAATTCCACAGATCTGGGATCTGTGGAGAAGGCTGTGGAACAATTTCAACTTGCCAATGCTCAGCTCTTCCAAGAACAGCCGCCGCCACCACCACCTCCTCCTCCCCCTCCACAGCCCACAGAAGATGCACAGCAAGCAACAGAGCCTGTAGGGTCTGAGCCTTGCAGCCAGGACATGAATATTGAGTCTGAATCCACTGGACAGGCTGATAGTCAAGGTAACTTAAAACTTGGTTTTCAGTTGGTTCCATTGATTTTTAATAATAAATGCTTAGTCATGAAGCTGACTCTGGTCCAATTTTTAGTGTAACGTCATAAGATTTAGCTAGTTTACAACAAGTAACCAAAAAAGGTACTGTGTAGAATCAGCATAGTATCTCTGTCAATTTTTCTGTTGGTGCTTACAGTAACTAATTTATTGAAAAGATAACTGTCAACAAATGACACATTATGCACAAATCATGAACTGTAATTTTGTAGTTAAACTCACTTGATGTGTCCTTGTCAACTTCTCTAGATGGGACAGAGGCTACACAGGTGGCAGAGGATGGCATGGAGCTAGAAGACCCATCCAAAGAAACAACAGAAGAATCAGCTGTTCCTACAGATCCCGAACTGCCCTCAGAGTTTGAAAAGCTTTTTAAGGGAGTTGAGGAAAACCCAGAAGATTTCAATGCATGGGTCTATCTGCTGCAGTATGTAGAACAAGAGGTAAACAAAAGGCACACAGATTTACAAAACTGAGGAAAAATTATAGTCTTGTCCAATAAATTTGAACAAAAATTACTTGTAATGCTAAAAAGTGGTTAAATTGTTGCTATTTGGTCTTTCTGCTTCCTTACAGAATGTCCTTACAGCAGTGAGGAAGGCATTTGATGTGTTTTTCCTACGTTATCCCTACTGCTATGGCTACTGGAAGAAGTATGCAGATATTGAGAAAAAGCATGGCAATGTACAAGTTGCAGAAGAAGTAAGTATGCCTTTTATACTCACACGTGTTGCTTTCTTAGGTTTTTTTTTTTTTTTAACTTGGTGTGCCTGCTTTTCTGTGTCATCAATAACTGACCAGCTAGAATAATCTGTTAAGAACAAAAATTTGGGGGGCATAAAAAGTCTTTTATGAACAAACTAATTTTATTTATTTATTTTTTACAAGGTGTACAGAAGAGGCTTGCAGGTCATCCCTCTCAGTGTCGACCTGTGGATCCACTATTTGACCTTCATCAAAGAGAATTCTGATCCTAATGACCCAGAGACTGAGGGGCGCATTCGAGCGTGAGTAAAGTCTTTTTTTATATATGGCTATTTTAATATATATATATATATAGATAGATAGATAGATAGATAGATAGATAGACTACTGCTAATGTTTTACTTTTCTTTCTTCTCAAATGGTTGAACTTGTTTCTTTAAGTTAATGAGACATTTCATGAATCTTTTTCCCTTTTTTTTCGTTTTCCTATTAGCTCCTATGAGCATGCAGTGCTTGCAGCAGGCACTGACTTTCGCTCAGACCGTTTGTGGGAATCCTTCATAAACTGGGAGACGGAGCAGCAGAAGTTGGCTAACGTCACTGCCATCTATGACCGCATCTTGGGCATTCCAACCCAGCTGTATTCCCAGCACTTCCAGAGGTACAGTAAAAGAACAGTTTCCAGATTTGTTTGAAAGTTTGCATTCACTTGATGAGTGTGTTATAAAATCATCATAAAAGGCAAATGTAAAGTTTGAAAATTATAAAGCCCCAAACCCACTGATGGACATATCCTGTTCTGCAGTCTTGAAATGGTTGTTTTGGAGCTGCACAAATAATAGTTTATACCTCTGCCCATGGTGTGCTAGGTTGGTTTTGCTTAATCTTCCATCTTGAACAGCTTAACTGAAAGTTGATTTCATGCTTTGGTAAAGGAATAAATAGTCATGGTGCAAATCATTTTGAAAATTATATCGTCATTGTATGAAAGAGCTGTGCACTGACATTTTCTTTTCTCTCTGCAGGTTCAAAGAACATGTGCAGACTAATCACCCCAGGCACTTCTTGTCAGAAGAGGAGTTTGTTCAGCTGAGGCTCGAGCTCTCTAAAGCCAGCCTGTCTGGAATGGTTGGTGACAGTGGAGAGTCACAAGTTGCTCAGGAGGAGCTTCCACCTGGTACAGAGGATCTTGCGGATCCTGCTAAGGTAAAAACTTCTCTGCCAATGCCGTAGGGGAAACAAATTTACAAAATTACTGCTTGCAGGGTTAGCAGGAGCTTGGATGTTATCCATAATGAAAGGGAAAAGATAATTTGCGGAGGTTTGAAGAGGTGTCTTTATGTCAGCAGCCAGGCCAATCAATGCCAGGTGGGATTCACGTTGGTATCCAGTCAGGGACTCGCCCTAAAACTTACAGGATCACCCGGGGCCCGTTGATCCCAGCACCTATACCCAGTGGCTGATATGCAGGGTGCATAAATACTTCTCCCCTCTGCAGGCTTCTTATCTCTGGTGATGTAAATCGTTGGCTGCAGGAATAGAAGTTTTTACATCAAGTGGAGAATGTGATACGGAGAAGCACAAATAAGGGTGCTAACCTTGTTTTTGTCTGTGTGTTTGTATGTAGAGAGTGACGGAGATTGAGAACATGCGCCACAAGGTGATTGAGGTGCGGCAGGAAGTTTTCAACCACAATGAACACGAAGTCAGCAAGCGCTGGGCCTTTGAAGAAGGGGTGGGTCTTGTTTTTTTTCCTTACTGATGTTTTATTCTTTCAGTGCCCCCCCCCCCCCCCCCCATTATTATCAAACTAATCAATTTATGTTTCTTTAGATTAAGAGACCGTACTTCCACGTCAAAGCCTTGGAGAAGACGCAACTGAACAACTGGAAGGAGTACCTGGACTTCGAAATTGAGAATGGGACTCCGGAGCGTGTGGTGGTTCTCTTCGAAAGATGCCTCATCGCCTGCGCTCTCTACGAGGAGTTTTGGATCAAGGTAAAGTGACCTTGAGCCTCTCCGACACTCCTGCTACCTCCCTGCACTTCCCCCATCAACGATGATATCACATCGACACAGTCCTGCACTCTCTTTGCGTGTAACGTTGATATGTGACTGTATCTGTTGTATTAGGGGATGGCCAGCTTGCCACACAAGATTTGACTGCAGCATATGCCAACTACTACGTTGCATCTTCTTCGTCTCCCACTACCTTACAGAAACTTATCTAATTGGTTCCATGAAGGTGCTGATGGGTTTACACAGAAAATTTCTAAAAACGATCTTGTCAATGAAGAAATTGCCTTTCTGTGAACTCAAAATGTAGTTTAAAAATGTCTTGTCTCTTTTGCCTTTCTTTCTTTTCTTTTCTTTTTTTTTTTTTTTTTCCTCTGTCCTCTCCTGGCTTTCTTCCAACTTGCTTTCTCTTTTTCACTCTGAAGTATGCAAAATATCTAGAGGGCTACAGCACTGAGGGTGTGAGACATGTCTACAAGAAGGCGTGTACCGTCCATCTGCCCAAGAAACCAGCCATCCACCTGCTGTGGGCAGCCTTTGAGGAGCAGCAGGGTGAGTACCTCAGTCAAAGCAGCATGCAAATTGAATGCAACAGCAAAAGAAAGCATGGAGATCATGAATAAGAAAATGTGGAAAACTGCTCAGCTGACATTCACTTTTCTTTCTTCTTCTTCTTCTTCTTCAACCCAGGCAGCGTAGAGGAGGCTCGGAGCATCCTGAAGTCCCTGGAGGCATCGATCCCAGGTCTCGCCATGGTGCGTCTTCGGAGGGTCAGCCTGGAGCGTCGCCACGGAAACTTGGAGGAAGCTGAGGCGCTGTTGAGGGAGGCGATGGAGTCTGCGAAGAATGCTACTGAGACATCGTTCTATGCTGTGAAGCTGGCCAGGCAGCTGATGAAGGTGCAGAGGAGTCTGGGCAAGGCGAGGAAGGTGCTTCTGGATGCTATTGAAAAAGACCAGGTGAGAGAAGGTTGATTACCTCAGATGGTCAACACATTATAGCATTGGTTGTGTTTCTCTTGCAATGAATTCTGTTCACATGATAATATAACTGTTTTGCACTAGTTGTGAACTAAACTGTGTGTTTTGTGGTTTTTTTTTTTTTTGTTGTTGTTTTTTGTTTTTGTAGACGAGTCCAAAACTGTATCTAAACCTGCTTGAGCTGGAATACAATCGAGATGTGATGCAGAATGAGGCAGAGATCTTGGCTTGTTTTGACCGAGCCCTGAATAGCCCATTGCCTCTTGAATCACGGCTCCTCTTTGCCCAGCGCAAAGTCGAGTTTCTTGAAGACTTTGGCAGCGATATTAACGCGTAAGTTGTTTTTAGTGGTAAAGGGAGAGATTAATACATTCATTCTTTGTTTTTGTTTTTTTAAAGAGTCATGTTTATTCTTTTACATCTTTCAGCCTTGTTGCTGCCTATGAAGAACAACAGAAACTACAAAAAGAAAATGAATCAACAAAGAGGAAGGCCGAGAACGGGTATGACAGGTGGTTAATGAAACGCAGCATCCATCACATCAACACAAACATTTTCAGAAGATTTACACACACCTTTCTAACAAGGTGTTAGAAAGACACTAGAAAATAGAGACTAGTAGTCAAACATGAGTGTCTTGTATTCCTTGATATCTCAGTGAAGGGCAGATGCATATTCTACATATTGAAAATCTACAAATTGGTTAGAACAACCGTAAAACCATCAAACTTGGCTGTAACTGCTGTTTTATTTGTCAGCTATAAGCTGGATCATACTAATTTAAACTTTACCTCTCCAGCTCTCAGGAACCTGATGCTAAGAGGCAGCGTGTGGATGACGGCTCTGGTGCTGTAGCAAACATGACTGACATGCAGGCAAATGCCTCTGCCTACAACTATAACTGGTACCAGGTGGGTTACACATCTGTTACATTTACAGCACTGAGAAATTAGTTTGTCACAAGAAGTATGTGTGGTCATTTACAGCCCTTCTAACTTCCCCCCCCACTTTTTTCTTTAGCAACAGTACGGTGGTTGGGGACAAAACTCCTGGGGGCAATACAACCAGTATGCCCAGTATAACCAGTACTACCCCCCTCCTTCTACATGATGGACAACATTTTGATCTGAAGATAGTGGCCTGACCATCCCATTTGACCTTCTTACATCTTGGGACAGGGCTTCTTACCAAGGTGTCATGGAGATTTCAAAGAGCTTTGTTTTTTTGTTTATTTCTTACCTTTTTCTCTGGTTCACAGTGGGCTAATCAACTCTACCACATATTGTAGCTCTTGATAGGAGTATATTTGGCCCTCTTTAGCAGTTATCAGTTGTTTAATTGCTACAGTCATCCTCTCAGCACTGGCTTCCTTTTGGGGTTCTTGAATGCATGTTATTTGTGAAGGCAGATTTATCTTTTCCCTGTGTGACAAAGGCTTTTTAATTTCTAGACCAGATGACTTAGTTTGCTCTCTTTCTTTGTGTTAAAGATTTGAATTTGTAAGAGGAAGCTTTCATTAATGTATCTGTCATCATTCTTCCCCCCAATCACAAAGATTTGTAATAACTCATGGTTATGTTTCCCTAAAGAGCAACAAAGAGTTCCTTGTTTTTTATTTTGACTTGATTTCATAATAAAGAGATTGATATCCTGAAATGCCTTTTTTTTTTTTTTTTTTTTTTTTTAAATAAAAATCCATAAAGGGCTAGAATGAATATTGTCATTAGCTTTTTAGTTTACACTTTTACTATCATTCAACGTGAAACAACTTTTCCTTTCCAATATTCAATAGCAAGCAAAACTTGTTGGCAGGAATGTAGTTAAAATAATAAATATATTTGAATAATGGATTTCCATCAAAGCTGAAATCCCTGCCAAGCATTTCTAAATGCTGCACTGAGCCACGGCAACTGAAGCTGTGCCTTTAAAAAAACAAACAAAAAAAACCCCCTTAATTAAAACTTTGTTGTTCATTGGCAACTCATTCAATAATTAGAGTACATTTTATATGAAAAAAATTCCCCCCACAACATCCCCAATAATGTGCAGAAAGCATTGCTAGTAAAGCTGAAGCTCTAATGGTTTTTGAAGGATTGAAATTAAGCTATACTTTTTTTTTTTTTTTTTTTTTTTCCCTCCCAGCTGTGTTTCAGACAACTGTCATAGAAGACAATAAAGTTCAGGGGTTTTAGGTTTGCTCTGACTGATATGAACATACAAAGTCAGCTTTTAGATTTTCTGTGGACAGATATCAAGAATGATAAATCCACATTACATTTAGATATATGACATAAAATTAACATGTAGAACAAGATGTAGTAGGATAAAGAATTAAATTAGAATAAATTTTGTGCCAAATATGAGCTCAAAGATAAATGAGATGTTTTCATGCCACTTTTGTGTTTCTGTAAAAATGAAGCTCTCCTCTCAGCATCGCATGAGCTCTTTACTGGCGCTGCTTCACAGCAAAAAAACAAAACAAACCTCAAAAAGTATATCACTGTTTAGCAGTTGGCTCAAATTATACAAATGAACTATCGTTTTGATCCTTATATGAAAATGAGCAACACTTCAAACCACTGAAATCACTGCTGAAGGTAACAGAATATTGTTATTGGCATGGGAGTCACATACTGACATGCCACCTCAGGACCATTATCAACTCGTATTGAAACAAACTTTGTTGGTATTTTTGTAAAAAATAAACACAAGAATATGATGAGTATATAACCCTCTCCATGTGCAGTCAGTAATACTGAAGAAATACTGAAGTGTAGGAGAAAAAATGAATTAAATGAAATGACATAATTTGATGTTGGTTGTGGGATTTTGGTGTAAACCACAAGGACCAGGATTTTGTGAATAATTTTGTGTATATTAATGAGTCAAACAGTTTTAAAAACATAAAAAATATATTTGCTAATGTTAGTTTCAATAACGAAACTTAATCCTTAGCAAACAGGACACCATGAGAACAAACAAACAAAATGTAATAAAATAAAATAAAATACAAATATCAATAGAGCAGGCATTTCTGCAAAACATCAAGGAAAAACAGATAAATACAACCTATGAAGATCACATGAACCCGTAAATATAACTGTTCTATACTAGAACAGATTGAGTCTGCGACACTACAGTACAAGAGGCGTGGCCACCGCGTCCGACGAGCATTACGTAAATCCGCACATGCGCTGTGCAGACCCTTAAACAGTCCTTTTTATGCCTAGCGTTGAACGACTAGCATCAAACGAGGTGAGAGCTGTGTATTTTTATCAAAATTTTGCCAGTTTGTCATTATCGTTACACGTTTTATCTTGCGATTGGTGCACATATGTCATCCGTAACCATAAGTTAGGCTTTTTATTGACGAGTGAAGGTCTATTTCATATGTTTTTACTAGACTTTTATGAAACGCGTGCCTCATGTGGCTAGCTAAGCTAGCATAGCTTTTGCTAGGACCCAGGAGAAGCTTCAGTTCAGCTCCCGGCGGCTGGTAGTGCATTAGTTCTCTACAGTTTTAATAAGTTGCAGGTTTACCACCGGAGATACTTACTTTGAGGATCATATGTGGCTTTCATATTCTGAAGTATAAAGACAAAGTGAAGGTTTGGTAGTCGGGATTTGATATAATAAATTTTAATGCCGCAAGTATGTTTCCGCAATGATCGTCACGGTAGACATTTTAACTTGTCACACCAAGTAAAGCACACAGCATTTTCAAGGGATGCCAGCGTTTTATCAGATGTCCTAATTAGCAGTTTTTGTAATTGATGTCAAAGTCCTTGTTATATAATCAAGTCCAGTAAACATAAAATAGCTGTGTTGGTAGTTGGACGTTAGTTATGCTTTTATATGAAAACTAATAAAAGTTTCATCCATGACTAAAGATGCTTGGCCCTTCCTTTTTTTCCCAGCATCAAGATGCAGCTCTTCTTACGTGGCCAGAACACTCACACCCTTGAGGTGACTGGAGAGGAGACTGTTGGCCAGATCAAGGTAAAAGTTGTACCAGTGTAAAAGTTGTACCTTATTAATGGCAATATTGCATAAAGGATTATTCTGAGAAAACTTGTTTGTGTCTCAGGCTCATGTCCAGGCTCTGGAAGGTCTCCTGGTTGAGGATCAGGTGCTGCTGCTTGCTGGGTGCCCTCTGGAGAACGATGCCTCTCTGGCGTCTTGTGGTGTCTCTGAGCACTGCACCCTGGAGGTAGCTGGCAGACTCCTTGGAGGTATGTGTGCATGGGCATGACATGTAGTTATTCACATATTTGAATGTTTGTTTGTTTTCTTTGAGACTTCAAAACTTGGCACACCGAGGATGGCACCAATATAGTTTGCCTTAACAAAACCTCCTTGATAGCATGATTGATCTTTGTTTCTCTCTTTCACTCTACCAGGTAAGGTTCACGGCTCTCTGGCCCGTGCCGGAAAAGTGCGGGGACAGACTCCCAAAGTAAGTGTAACTTCACCTCTTCTTCTTCAAAAACATTCTGGGGGGACTCTACCTTCAGCTATACTACAGACTACATCTGCTTTTACTTCACTTTACAATGATGCCATTCCACTTCTTTTTCTTCAGGTCGATAAGCAGGAGAAGAAGAAGAAGAAGACTGGCCGTGCTAAGCGCCGCATCCAGTACAACAGGCGCTTTGTGAATGTTGTTCCCACCTTCGGAAAGAAGAAGGGACCCAATGCCAACTCCTAAGTGGTTCACTGCCCCAAAGGAGAAACGGCATCATCACCTGTCAGTTTTTACCAAGTTAAATGTCATCCTGTACAAAATAAAAACAATTTTGACTTGGTCTAGATGAGTGATTTGTCCTGCAATGTAAATCTAAATCTTTAACAAATAATCTTTGCAGTTTCTTAATAAAGACAATTGTCCTGTATTTGAGCCAAACTTCATTCTGTCTCTAGGGATTAATGCAAGCTAAAATTGGTAAATTTAGCTTTGAGGCTAAACCAGCTCCTCCTGTGTGCAAACACTGGATGCTTAGACCCTAAAGACGTGCATCACTGTACATGTAATACCTTAGTTTTTATTTCCCTGCATATTTAGACTAGTCTTGCACCTTATGGGTATATTCCTACTGAATCATCTTGTATTTATAACTTATTCAAATCTTCCAGGAACAATTAGTAGTTGGCATAAAACTGTACTGGGAGGTCTTAGTACCTCCTACACCACACGAACTAGTTCTCTTAATACAATTGATTTCAGGCTAAAGAACACGATGTAGACCGGTGTCATCTGTACCGTGACCGGTTAACTGAAATGAACACCTATATAATTTGGGGAAAATGATTTATTTCTGACATTGTACATGCAAAAGAACAAAAAGATAACATTTCACAGTCTCTTGTATGTACATTATTAACAAGCCATTCCACTTTGTCCAAATCAAACTTTTTTTTTTTTTTTTTTAAATCCAGTTGGTATATGTGTAATGTTATACTAAAGCAAAGGCATCCCAGGAATATTGCAATCCAAGACGCATGCTGATGTCCCCCTCTACCTCAAGGCCTTTAAGTGTGAATTCTTGAAATGTAGTGCATGCTTTGGGCTAATCCACAGACACCAGCTCAACCTCAAAAATCAGCTTTGCGTTGGGTGGAATTCTGGTAGACGTGGAGTTAAGGAAATTTGGCTTTCATTTAATTACATTAGCGTAAAACAATAAAGGAGGAGGACAGTTATAAACAAGAATCAAGCCACATTAGAACCTGAGCTCTGACCTTATGTGCAGAAAGCTCATGTAGTTTCATCACATCCCTTTAGAAATATGGAGATATTTATGAAAAATGCACACAAAGTACAAAATACCAAAGAGGGGGAAAAAAAGGATACTTGGACTCTGGGAGGCCTTTCTTTCCGTAAGCCCATTCAGGCTCAATCTCCAATCGAGCCGTTTCACCCTTGCTCATTGTCAGTAAGGCCTCATCCCACTGTGATGATTACAGACATTAGACATAGAAAAAAAAAAGTTAAGAAACTAAATGACAACAGCAGAGCAACTTACTCCTCTGATGACTTTGCCCAAGCCGACTTTGAAGCTGAGTGGTTTGGCCTGTTTCTTCTTTCTCGCCGCTGTAGATTGAAGAGAACAAGGACAGATTCTTCATAGCTACATAGAGATTTGATCTACATAACTAAGAAGTACAAATTACTTAGTTTAACATTTTCTGGTAATGCAAAAGCACGACTAGTGACAGAGCATCACCTTAAGGGTGTGGCACAGTCATACCTGTGGGAACATTGGTGTCAAAAACAGTCCCATCCTCTAAGGTTCCGGTGTACCAGCAGCTCACAGTGTCGCCCTTCTTTGGGAAGTTTGTCTTGTCGCCTTTCTTCAGCACTGATTTGGTGTACTTTGGAGGACCCTGAGAGAAGTAATGAAGCAGTGGTCAATAAATGTGAATAATCGCTGGGTGCTCATCAGAATCGGCTTTTTGTACAATGACTTTAGTATACAATGAAACTGTTTACCTTTATATTGAAAATATTTCCCAATTTACATTATTTTTACAGCATTTCTGAGTCTTCATGAGTACCCCTGAACTTTATATTCACTCCAGCAACCACAATCTACAGAACCAAAATCTGCACCCCGCCCCCCCCCTCCTCCATTAACCAACGTTGAGCATCAGTATCATGGACTGTATTGCACTGGGTTATAATGCACTTATCCCCATGTGGGATAAGCGGATGGACAAAATAAATTACAGAATGTCATGTTTTCCTTTTTTATATGAATGATGATGTAAAAAAGTTGATATCTGATGGTGTGCACCAGTACCTCATCCACAACTTCTGTCTTGACTTCTTTGGGTTTTTCTTCGACTTTCACAGCTTTAACCTTCTCGGTCACTTCTTCCACTGCTTCTGTGCCTTTAAACCTCTGCAAATCACACGTTTACACATTTTATGTTCATTATCAAGGTTCATCATCGAGGCGGGTGATAATCGTGACTTACTTTACTCTCGAAGAGCTGATCGTAGGCGATAATCAGTTGCTCTTTCTTTGCAGTTTTGGCAACATTTTTGATGTTTCCGAGCAGCTTGTGCTCGTTGAGGAACTGAAATAACAACAAGCGAACAGAAGGAGAAAGTTCAACTCGCTTGCGCTCAAGCCACGAAGAGCTGCACAGGTCAAACCCTAAGAGAAGCTGTTTCTATTCGTATTAATGTGCAGATAGTGCTCAACATTGTGCTCTGTTGTGCTGAGCTGAAGCACAGCATCCCATCGGAGCTAGCCATGCTGCATGCTGCACTTCACAGTGAGAATTCAAACCGGTAACCAGCAGATATCCCAACCGGAATCCCGAGGAGACTAAAGGGAGAAACATACCGAGTGGGCCGCATTGTCCTGCAGGAACTTTATTATGTCTTTTTTGGGCAAATCATCACTTTTGAGCTGCTCATCGCTCCATTCCCGTGTGGGCTCAGCCGCCATTTTGAGAGGCGAACTAGTGAACTTTGACCTCCGTGCGCAATATAAAACCGCAAATTCTGACGTTTTAATACAAAATTACAATGAAAATTTTTAAATTCTATTTTTAAATGTATTTTTACTTTTTTCCCGGATGACCTTTATTGCGAGTGCACGATAAGACATGCGTTTCTACACATTTTACCGTGAACGCGGAATAAAAGTTTAATGAAGAAATATAAGATACATTTGTATCGCTTATATTATCATCATATATATTAATATATATATTATATAGCGCTATATTGAATTAACTGTCTGATGTGTATACCGCCGCCTAGTGGACAACTAGCTGTCCAATAGATATGACAGCAGTTACACACGTGCCCCTGACTTCTATCAAGATAACTAAAGCACTTATCTAATATATGCAGTTACACCGAGAACAAACTGTGTCTCCTCCAATAATAACATTAACAAGAGAATGCACACAGATCACGTCCTGCATGCATAGTTTCTTTGGGCGTGTTAAGCATTTCTTTTTTTATGTTTTGACCGTCTGCAGTGGAAGAGGTGCATCACAGTCTACAGAGCAACACATCTATTGAATATCCTACTTAAACTTCCTGTGCATTGCGACTCTTCTTCCTCCGTATTTTTTTTTCAGGGGGGTTGATGTCATTTATGTTCCATTTTCAAAGTATCTCCCCCCGAATAGCTGGAGCCACTAAATGTAGGCTTGTGGGAAACAGGTTTCCTTTATCTGTTTATCTGTATCCATATTGGCTACTTTAAAGACAACAACTGCTCTTCCTGCTGTCTCATTACAGTGTTATGCTCCTGGGAGCATTTTACCGGCATGGTTCAGGTCACCTGTCCCTGTAGAGAGAATGGCCACTACAAGTCAATGTAAAGTTGTTCTGAATGGTCCCTGTTATCCTGTAATGATGGAAGTGTTCTTTCATTCCAGGATGACCAGTTTGATAAGTATGAAAATGATGTATATTTCATACTGTGGTCTTTCATGGCTGGCCATCGATGGTTGGACAGCACTCGCCATGAAAACATCAAATGAGGAGTGTTCTGTTTTTTGGAAGACTGGTCCTCCTTATCTTATGTGTTCACGTTTCACAGGTTAAACTAATATAATTAAGATGAGTGCAGCAATGTAAACGAGATAAGAATGGCCACAAGTAAAGAACATTTGATATGTTCCGGTTATGGTCTTTATCTTGTAGGTGCTTTCGGTCTAACTACACACTTCCCAACCAGGCACAGGGTTATCCCACATAAGGACTTAGATGTAGACGACTTACAGCAAAGACCCCCCTCTCGTGTTTGTGATGTCTCTCTCAGAGCGAACACGCCGACCTCATCTATTACACCCTGCCGTAGGCCTCGAAATCACCTTCACCGACAGTGAGAGCGCAGCTTCAAAAGGCCTCACATGTGTCCCGTAACTGTCCTCGCTATCTCCTGTTTATCAACAGCCTCGAAAAGCAGCGAGATGTTAACGATTTGCCACCGCTACATTCAGCTGGAGAGCAGGGTTGCGCAGAGTCTTTACCCTGGTTGGTTTCCTGGCAACAAGAGGGACACTGGATGAAAAGCTCACAAGGAAGAGGAGAGGGATAATTATCTCTTTAGAGGAAATCTCTCAGGTCTCATTGCTTCTCCTTTATTGCCCGGGAGGGAAGGATTGTTACAATAGCGCAAACTGCAGAGATAAATTGGCATAAAGAAAAAGAAAGGAAATCTATAAAAAGGGGGGGAAAATCTAGAATAATTGATCTTACTTGCCTCCTGATACAGTGTGTTTTTTTTAAATTTTTTTATTTTATTTTACAGGTGGCATCCTGAATATCTGTCATGTGCAGGTCTCACTTGGCCACTCTCTGTTTTTCATCCTCAGATACGGTTTATTTTTCGCATTATTCAATAATCTTTTCTTTAAGAGTTCAGAAGTGTGTGGATGAAACTTTTATTGCAGGAAGTTTGGGTTCACGTCTGGCGCGTTGCTTCGCGATAAAGCATGTTTTTTAAAATTATTTATTTATTTGATTTTTTTGCACAAGCAGAGCGAGAAGCTTAAATGAGCTCACATATCAAGCGAGGGAGGAATTTAATTTGATGCAGCTCCTGAGAGCTCTTCACATCTACAGGTTATAGAGACAAGTGATACACATTCTTTTAGATGTGCCCCTCAGCACGGAGATTACAAACAATATAATCCTGCAGTAATATTTGCAGAAATGTGTCCTTAGTTAAACTCCCTCTAACACTTGTTCTGTCAGCTTTGTCTTTGAATGTCGCCTCTTTTCTTTTCTTTTCTATTTTTTTTTGTCTAATATGACATGAAATTGATTAGAAATGCTGCAAACAATGATTGATTAATTACTTATTTTCATTATTTTGAATGTAAGAGCTACATAAGCTTAAAGGCCCATTTTCAGGATCCACTACCATCCTATAATGGCTACACAGCAGTGGCATAGTGTGCAATGCCACTTAGTCGTATTACAAGGTGCACTACTCAGTGAAGCCTTTGTGAGCTCAGTTATATCCTCAAAAACCTTTTTTCTGAACTTGTCAGAGTGTTCTTGTTTTAAGAAATAAAAGCTTTTCGATGCTGGAAATTGCTGAAAAATGGAAGATGTCATTCAACTGTGCGTTATATTCCCTTACAGAACAGCGCGAACCGGCTCGTACAGGTGTTATTTAATAAAGGTGACAGCCGGGGACCTGTGAGATGTCTGTTTCCTAAACTAGAGATTAATATATGCTTGTCCTCCTGCTCAGGTTTCGTTCCAGGGTCTAACATTTTCCGTTTGAGTCTGAACTGGAGCAAGTTTACACTTGTTCTCCTAGAGGGAGTAGAACACACTATTGTGTGATTTTTTTTTCCCTTTTTTGACAGTTTCCTACAGAGAAAAGCCTTTGTTTCTGGGAACAAGTACATTCTGACGAGTTTTAGAAGGAAGTTCCTTTTTTGTTGGTTTTATTGAGAGTACAACTCAAAGCATAAAGACTGGAGCAGACGCTCAACTAACTGAATTTTTGCTTCTTTCATCAGACTAGTTTTCAGCTATCTTAATTTTTTTTCAAAGGATGTCATATGGGATGCTTTCTTTCACATTAGTTAACACAAAAAAATCTACTATCCCAACAGAGCACTTCACTCTAAGACTGCAGGCTTACTTGGAGTTCCAAGAGTTTCCAAACATGGAATGAGAGCCAGAGCATTGAGTTTATTTGCAAAATAAAGGTACAGTTTTTGATTGTTTTGGGGGTGGCTGTGGCTCAGGAGGTAGAGCAGTCCGTCCGTCTGTTATCTTCCACTCATGTAATTCAAGCTCACTTGAGGGCTGGAGCCTGTCCTACCTACTATAGGGCGAGAGAGAGGTACAGCAGGTCATCTGCTAATTAAAAGGTTGGTGGTTGGATCACTGGCTGCTCTAGTATGCACTCCCAAAGCATCTTTGGTCATGATGGTGAACCCTGAGTCGCTCCCTAAGCGTTCACTGGAGTGTGAATGTTAGAGAGAAAGCTTGTATAAAGTGCGTATGAGTGCTTGTTAGTTATTATTAATCCCTGGCTCTCTTCCACAGTGTATCCTCTGTCCTTCCCTCAAGCCCAACTGCTTGTGGCAGATGACCACCACTCCTTGAGCCTGGTTCTGCTGCAGGTTTCTTCCTATTAAAAAAAGGGAGTTTTTCCTTCCCACTGTTGCCAAGTGCTTGTTTGAGGGTACTATTGTTGTAATTTGAGACTATATGAATAAAACTGAACTAAACTGATTGAATTGCTCAAGCAGAGTAGAAAAGCTATGTAAGAACCAGCCCATCTATCATTTACCAAAATTATTAGATATGATAGAGAGCCAGGGAGTTTGAAGGCATTTTGAAAAGTAGAGAGATTCTGACATATTGTAGGTTCAAATTTTAAATACAATTATAGTGGAGTTAAGTTAACTCTATGGCCACAGAGACACTTAAATGGGTCGGTGGCACATGCGCCTTATCTGCTAAGATGCAAAACACCAAATTTGTCTAACTGCGTTCAGTCTGACTGTAGTTCCAGCATTGAACCTCAAGGGGTCACTATGGATACAGTGTTGATATGGTGAAGCAGATTTAGCTCCACGTTTACAAAAAAAAAAAAAAAAAAAAAGTAGTTTCTGGATATAAGGTTTATAATGAGGCTTGGCAGGAGGGAAAATGATTCAGCCAGTTGAAAAGCACAACAATAATAAGTGCCATAAAAAAGTGTAAATAAGTAACATAGTGAGGGGAAAACAGTGCAACAGAGTCAACAAATCACTGTCTGGCTGGATGGTGTTCATTCTCTGTTTGTGTTATAAATGCCTGATGTTGATGTTTTGCTTTTCTTGTTTTATCACGGGGTCAGTTTAATATGTGGAATTATTTTGAGTAATAATGCGATGAGAGAGAGAGAGGAGAGGAGTTAGGTCGAGCAGGGAGTCATTTGTTTGTATCTACAATGTAATAACTTACATAAGTGCGCTCAGATAATTAATCACACTTCACCTTCGCTGCCAGTCATCCATCCCTGCACGAGCCAAGCGGCCAGAGTGCAGCTCCTCTGCTAAAGTATTACTTTTCTCTCCCCCCCTTTTCTCCTACTCATACCAACAGAATTAAAGGCTTTCATAATGGAAATCATCCCTAGGTGGCCTTGGTCCACTGTGGATAATGTGTTTTTTGCCTCAGAGCCTAATAAGCTCCCTCTAAGCCATATGGCGAGCTGAGTTCACCTGCCTCACTCTGGGCTGCGAGAGCATGTCTTTAAGCTTCATATAGAACATGATTCATATGCTGCTCCTGCTGCTGCAGCTCGCAGCGCTTGTGAGGTCGGCGGTGCTCCTCTGGGCTGCTCTGTCTGAGTGGAAGGTGGGCTAGGTTAGCAGTCAAAACTTCCACCAACATCTGGTGGTGAGAAAGTTGAACCAGTAAAACAAACAAACAGAAAAAACCCCTCTAAAAACTATAACTGCATCTCTTGGCAGATGAGTAAAAAGTATAGTCGGTTCCTCAATAGAGAGCAAGGGCTTTCTCCTAGTCATGCTTCTGGTATCATCGTGCAACAGAAAGCTCTCCATTCAACTGGCTGCTCCATGCTTTGGAACATTTCCAATCCAGAGCTTAGGCTGCAGATCTGTAGTCTCAGTACTAACCCACGCCTGCCCTGTCAGATCTAATCTCTTGGCCGCATGCCGTGAAATGGGTCTTATTAAGAGTTTAACTGAGATCAGCCCAACCCTGATCTGAGCCATGCAAAAAGCAAGGCAGGGGTGGGGGTGAGGGGTGAGGGGGAGGATCACTCACCTGAAAACAATCCCCCCAAATCACAAGAACCGGGTGGCATAAGAGGTTGATAGCAGTCACCAGAAGCTTTGGTGTACGCCACAGCGCGTGCTCTCCCTTCTGTCTCCGGGATGCATCATCTGTTCTTCCGCTAATTAGAAACCAAAGAGAAAAGATGGATTTGAAGTTTTAGTTGGAACCCATCCCGGTATGATATCACACCGGGCTTAAAGGGACAGACTTCTGAGCCACATGGTCTCCCGACAACTCTTGTCTCCTCACATTACTCTCACGCTGTGCGTTTGCATCGAAACACAGAGATTCATGACTGCATGCTTGGTGCAAAATCACTGCGTCACAGTTTCTGGGACAACACGAGGCTCATACTTTTCCTTTTTGCATCTCAAGAAATGTGATTTATTATAACTGCCGTGTAAGTGGAAGGTTGGCCGTGACATTTTTTTCCCCTCTTTTTTCCAGCTTTAGATGAACACTTGCACGATGGAGCTATTAGCCTCTACCCTCTACAAAATCACACTTTTATAGTTTTAGTTTGCAAAAAGGCAGCACAGGGTACTGTGGTTGGCGGTGTAGTCTCAGAACCAGGAGGATCTGGTTATTTGTGGCCTTTCTGTGTGGATTTCCTGAGGTGGTTTCCTCTGGGTAATCTGGTTGATATTCCAACAGTCCAAAGATATGCAGGTGGGGTTTATGACAATTCTAATCAGTTTTGTTGTTATTTCCAGAATCCCATCTTGGGCTGTTGGTACCTACAGCACTGATAAATGTTGTGTGGGCCAGATGTGGCCCATGACTGACTGATTAGGTGGACCTGTGGCCGAGCTGGAGCGGCAGGACTCACCTGGAGATTTAGTCGAGGAGAACTGCAGATGTGCTCTGTGGGTCCACCGTTCCTGATTTCAAAATGCCTGCAGTAAAAATGCCTGCTGCGAAACAGGTCTGTGTTGTGCTCTTTGTGTATTTCCAGTCATTTTGCCAGTGTAGATAAACACTCGCTCGACAAAAGGAAAAGAAAAATACAGGGAATACCTGTACTTGCATGTCTCAACATAATATAAGTGCACAAACTTTTGAAACTATGTTTACATCCAATTCAAACAAGCCCCCTGCTCTTATATTAACAATTACACTGCTTGAAAAATTAAAGGAACACTTTGGAAATGCATCAGATCTTAATGGGGAAAAATTATGCTGGATATTTATACTGATGTGGACTGGGTAATGTGTTAGGAAGGAAATGATGCCACAACGTTCAGGGGCTGAATCTTTGACAACATTTCATGGCAGCAACTGAAAATGATTTTAGGCCAGGTGAGTGTCTTCTATCTTCATCTTCTATCCTGCCTGCAGACATTCGTCACATGCGGCCGAGCATTGTTGTACACTTGCAGGAGCCCAGGACTCACTGCACCAGTGCAGGGTCTGAGAATGCAAGGATTTCATCCAGATTCCTAATGGCAGTCAGAGTGCAGTTGCCTAAGCTGTAGAGGGCTGTGTGTCCTGTGGTTTGATCCCTGGCTGCTCCAGGCTGCATGCCAAATATCCTTGGGCAAGATACTAACCCCAAGTTGTGGTCGGGTGCAGCTATTGGAGTATGAATGTGTGTGATCGGTAGACAGAAAGCACTTAAGCATAGAAGAAAATGTTGTGTGAAGGGGTGAATGTGGGATGTTGTATAAAGCGCTTTGAGTGCTCTAGGGAAGTAGAAAAGCACTATATAAGAATCAGTCTATTTATCATCTAGTAGTATTCATTCTGTTCCTCCTTGCACAAAGGAGCAGATACCGGTCTGCTGATGAGCTAAGGACCTTCTACGGCCCTGTCCAGCTCTCCTAGCATAACTGTCTCCTGGAATCTCCTCCATGCTTTTGAGACTGTGCTGGAAGAAACAGCCAACCTTCTGGCAATGGCATGTACTGCTGTGCCATCCTGAAGTGCTACCAGTAGTGATTTTGACCCTATCCAAATGCAAAAATAGCGAAAAAACGCAAAATATTACCTCCACCTGTAAAACCATTCCTGTTTTGGGGGTTGTCTCATACTGTAGATGTTGTTAATTTCATTAACACCAAAGCAGCTAAAACTGATTAAGAACCCCCTCTGATACTTAACTGACCAGATCAATATCTCAGAAGTAATACTCCACTATACTCTGATTAAAAAGTATCCCTTTAAGTTTTTTTGAGCAGTGTACATTAAACACACCATCGTTTTGCTTTCTCACTCAGCCGGGTGAAAAAACCTGACATCAAGGCCCTGTCTTATCCAGACACACATCATCCAGTCTCTTCGCCTTTGCCCTAAACACCCATCAATAAACAGAGCTTTAATATCTATTTACCAACCTTGAGATGAGGTACGTCGGCTGTGTGTGCGTTTCATGCTGCAATTCTCAATACAAATCCACACAGTGGAGACGTTCGATGGATCGTGATAGTGAAGGGAATGCTGATTGCAGAAGGATTTTGAGTCAGAAGCAGAACTAAGTGACAGTGAAAGGCACATGTCAAGACCGTGGGGTTTGGATGATAAGCTTTATTTTCCACAGCTTAATTCAATTTCAATGTGATGTGTGCGCATCATGAAAGTGGCTGTTTTTTGTTTTGTTTTTTCTGGTTTTTAATTTCAGGAAACATGAAATGAGGAGCACCATTCATTACAGTGAGTCACTGAAATCATTGCTTGATTTTCAATAACAGTTTTGTGGCTAACTATATTTTTAAAGATAGAGACCGACTCATTGGCAACACCCAGTTTGTTCTAGAGGTGCTTGTCCAAAAGTGATTCACTGCCTGTATCAGCCTCTATTAAATCCATGCGCGGGTACTCAGCTTGGCCTGGCGCTAACCTCCTGTTGCACTCATAAAACATTCAAACCTTGAGATAACGTTCGAACAAAATATATATTTTTCCCACTCTCTGTTTTAAAAACAGATGGTATACCTTTCCTTATCACAACGTCGAGTAAAACACACAGCGATTTTACTCAACTTACTAAGTGGAATGTGCTCCCAAACTTGGGATGTAGCAACTTCTTTTTCTCATTTGTTCAAAGATTGGATTGCATTTTAGAACAATCCCTTTCTTTTAGTGCGAACACACTAACAGACACACACACAGACACACACTGAGGGGTTTTTTGTGTAATTGAAAATGGGGTTGCGTTCAGTAGATGGAATTCCATCTTCCTCCTTTCAGCTCCATCACCAGGATGAAGCAGGTCTCACTGTGCCTGCCATGTAAAATGCATCATGCCTGTGGAGACGAGACGACTTACTGATAGCGCCGAGAACACGTTTCCAGTGCTTAGTATGTATGAAACACCTCCTATGGGTTATTTTCCGAGGCTGATCTTTTCTCTTTTAGGACCGAGCATAAATAGGAAAGATGGGCGAACATGAGACAAAAGCTATTACAGTGTTTGCAAATAAAATCACTACCCTCCACGGGCGGCTCAGTCCTTCGAACATCACCTCTTCTTTCTGTTTTTTTTTTAACCTCACGCTTCCATCCACAGGCTCCAGCACACTTGGAGGAAGATGAGACGATGTGGGGCAGAAAGGGCATGTGACATATGAAGTGCTGTATGCCAAATCCACCGCATGGTCAGGGTATGCACCTGCAGCAGAAAAAAAAGGACATTAAAACACAAGAGCAATAAAAGCGGTGACCAGTCCTTTTTTTATGTGCAGCTTTCCTGCTCTCTCCCCTGCAGCCAGCTGAGCCACTCAGGCTCAGAGTTTGATCAGTATGTGGAGCCTGACATGGACAAGGCACCACGCAGTGAACATGAAAGGCTATGCAAACACCCAGGCACTAAGTCGTGCACGCTCTCTCTCTCACACACACATGCACTCATCCACGATGCACTTGTTCTTTTATGTCTGTCTCTCATGTACTTATTGCTCCATTTTGTCCAAAAAAAAGGGCTCGAAACACAAAAACTAACAATCCGCACGCCGCAGCTCCCTCCCACGCCGCACTCCTTCTCTGCTCTAAGAACTCAATTCATCTCAATAATGGAGAAGAGGAAAAGTGCCAGCACTAGGATTGTCTGTGGTACCTCTACCAACTTGCCCCCCCCTTCTTTTTTTTTTTTTTGCTGAAGGTGCCAACCAGACTGCCTGTCTGACAAAATTCATGCAGGTACCACTTTTGAAGAGGAAGAGGAAGAAGAAAGGTCATGTTTGAATAATGAATCTGTGCAGGGAATGAACTTCAGTCTCGGTGTCTCTCTCGATCTTTTTTTTTTTTTAAAGTAAGATTATTCTTTTTCCAGGCAGTGACCATGGGATCAGCGCCTGTCAGGGATAGCTTAAAATGTCCATCTTGGAAAAAATACTTTGCTGAAACAAGGAACGAGGTAGAGTCCGAATCAAAAAACGAAACGCAGCACAAACCTAAAAAAATATACTATTTATGTCCTCCCGATGCCGACGATGCTAAATAAAGAGATGGGAGTAATGATAATGATGATGACGATGATGACTGTGATATTATAGCATTGTTCTCCTGCATGAGCAGAAGGTCAGATTCTGTTCTGACAAAAAAAGCCATTATCGGGAAGGGTGAGGTGGTCCACTGGGGTTTTGGGCTCATAATTGTAAAGGACAGAGAGGGAGGCTGCAGACAGCAGATACAGTAGGCACAGCAAGGCAGCCAAGGATGGTAATAATAACCCATACAGGTGGAAATAAATGTCATTAGGAGCCGGGAGTGCTATCTGGCATCCTGTTTTCCGACACTGAGTGGGACCATACTATTAAATAAGTCCTGTGTCAGATGTTGGCCCTTAAAATCTTTGACTGAAGCAACAGGGAAGTGAGTTTAATGGTATATAACCCATTTGCAAACTTTAAGTAACTTTAAAAGTACTGAATTATACTTGTGTTTAGAAAAAATTGAGTGTTTTCTAGTGTTTTCTTTCTTTCCAGAAAACACTACTGGGTAATTACAAAATAAATAAATATAATAGTGACTCAGCTTCGCCCCCTTAAGTTTTCTTTCCGGCGCTCTGCGCCTCTTGTTCGTGAGCCACACAGGTATGTTGGACTTTAATAAACAGCGAACGCTTGAGGGATATAAGTATGGAAATGGATTTAATCAGCAATCTGCAGAATTGAGTGCTGGCCTCCAGTGGACAAGAGCATCTGCCGAGGAGTGAGCGATTCTCCGCGAAATGAATGAAAGAGGGAAGCAGAGGGAAGGTGAAAATGTGTGCGTGATGATGCCTTCGGGCTTAAAACTGAACACGGTGACAGGAGTTATATATTGTGTGGATTTTCTGTGATGTTATGTTTGATCAAGATGAGGGCTGAACGCAGATTTAGCTGGAAACGACTGCTTAATACAGTTTCCGTGAAGCAGAAGCAGGTTAAAAGCAGGTTTTTGACTTGAACTGCTTGTCTTCGCCTGCGCAGAGGTATCAGAGAAATAAAGCAGAATGACACAATCGAATGCACGTATCCCCCCCCCCACCACCACCACACTTAGGAATATAAAGTAAAAGCTGGTTGGAGTTCTGCTTTTAAGGCTTGACCCTGCTCGCTTGTAATACTGCATTCAGCAAGACAAGACTACAGCTCATCCTAATTATTTCTAACTGATGGGCTAATCCATCAAGACAGACAGCCTGAAAGAGTGGAGGAGGAGGTGGAGGGAAACAGGGAAGGACGGTAAGTACTCATGCTGAGTACTATTCCCATGTAGGATGTCTCCTTTGTGTGTGTGTGTGCATGCATAATTGTGTGTTTTTCCCTCTCGTTCTTCCTTTTTAAACCTTTCACATCTCTCATATCACTCCTTGGTCTTTCCTGCTTTCGCACAAGCAAAACGTGCCCTTCCTTTATTTGGCAGACTTGGGTGCAGGGTAAGTCAATAACACAAGTACACGGGGCTGTCATAGTCATAGTTTATAATGCACAAGCAAACAATCTCCTGTCAGAATGAGTCAATGCGAATTCAGGGAACCTATTTAGCTTGATTCCTCATATGAGGAATGCATGACAAATGTCCGCAGTCCAGGCACATCGGGTCATTAAATTCAGATTTATAAGATTGATATCAATACTTATCAAAACACTAACCCCCCCATCCCCCACCCCCTTACACCATCAAAGGCCCCAGGCACCTATTCTGCACTCATGAAGAGAGGGAGATGGATAGGCAGAGAGAATGGGGCAAGAGAGCAAGAAACCAAGAGTGGAGAGATAGAGAGAAACATTTCCTCAGCCACAGCAGCAGCAGCAGCAGCGGCGCGATTCACCATCACAGCATTAGCTGACATCTCCTGATAACAATAGTAAGGGATTAATCAGTATTCTGTGCATAGCTTAGGGCTGCACTAGTCCTTTATCACAGCGGTAACTGCGGCCTTCCTCTAAAGGTAAGGTTAAAATGGAGATTACGCTTTGTTCCCGCGCACCTCCTCTAATGAACCTTATCTCCCTTCACTACCCATCTCTTCATTCTGTCTCACTCACACAGAATAACACACCTTCTGCCCTCTTTTCTCCTCTCTGGAGGAAATTGGTGGGGAAAAAAAGGAAAAGACGCTCTCTGTTTTCTGTGTCTCTTTTCAAGTGCAATGGGCCAGTCACCTTGTTGTCTACTTCATTTCTGCACCGAGTCATTCACGAGGTGGTGTTTATCCTCCCTGACTGCATGTCCACGGAAATAAGTCTGAATTCTGTTTAGGTACTCAATGGAAAAAAAAATGCAATGAAATGTGCATGTGCACAGCAATGAAAAAAGCGCCCCCCGTTTTTTTCTCAAACCCAACATATTTATGCAATGTAGCAGTCATACCACATGATATGAAAAATCACACAGGAACGCTTAAAGGTGAGGATGTAATAAACTCAGGTCTAAAAGAAGAAATCTGATATTCCTCTGAGCTGATGTGATTTTGACGAATCGGGAGTGTGCACGTTTACACATTAAAATGTACATATATTATTTTATTAGGCGAAGAAGCGGCAGCTGAGCTGAAAGATGAATGAAAACTTATGTGAACTTCAGATGCTTGTGAGGTTTGAGGTCTGTTTTTGGTGTGCACCTCCACTGTTTTTCCTTTGTAGCTACATTTCCCAGTTAGCTGTATTTGCTAGCAGTGACTATGAAAAAGCTGTCAGAAAGAGAGGGCAGACGAGGAAGATGACAGATTATTTTTAAGTGTAAATGACATTTGATAAACCAGAAGATGTTTAAAGCTTGCAGGCATCACATTGTGTATTTTTTTTAAAAAAAGACATGGATTAGTACATGACGTGTCTTTGAAGTTATATGAATAATTCATCATTTAAACTGTCTTTAACTGTGATAAAATAATCTTAGTTTTTGTGCTAAACAGCTGGAAACATTTATGGAAGGTTGAAACAATTGCAGGCTATGGAGCAGGAAAGCTTGTGGTATTGGTCTGCCTCAAGGTTAGGAATAGCAGTCATCAGTCTGAGTTTAAGATGATGATGATTTTCAGTATCGCATGCCAAATTTCGCGTTCATAGCCTACTGTGGCTCGATAGTTGGAAAGCTGCTACAGTATATGATAGAGTGTGTGTCATGTGTTGTAGAACATAGCTGGAAAACTCCACTCAGAGCCACAGAAGTAGCACAGGTCAGCTGATCACATGGCGTACGCACAAAGAAAATGGTCCCGGACCTCACTGTCTGAATCAATTTTGGGATTTATTTCAAAGTGAGTCTCCTTGGTGGTCTGTTTCTTTGGGTTTGCTACCCTGCCAAATCCCATTTGAACTCCTGTTTTTTTTTGTCTTTTAACATGTTTTTATTCAACATAGCATCATGGCCGTTTAATCATTCGGTCATGGAACTTTACAGAAGTGTAACCGAGATAGAAATGGAAGCTGAGTCTGATGATTAGCAACATCTGGGGCCTGTACTATGAAGTGAGGTCAACATACCCATGGTATCTTTCAGTTATCTGGATTCACATACCCTAACACTGACAATCTAGATAAGCGGTCACACAAGCTAACCCTGGTGTGTTGACACGAAAGGTGATGCACAGGAAGCATCAGACCAAATAGTGTGTAATGGCAACGGAGCGACTGATTTTACAAAAGGAGAAAAAGCTACTATGTTAATTAAGTTAAGTCTATTTGAAGCCGGAAAAAGGCTGACTGTGTAAGTTAAGAGGGTTATCAATATCATAACTTTATCATTAAGACAGAGGAGACTCTAAAAGATTATGATCGAGTATTTTATTAAATTAGTGATTAAAAGACAGTTTTAGCTTTTATTCTTTCAGCTGCAGTCTTGGTGTTGAAGGGTCTGAGAGTGTGTAAAGACAAAACAAATGTAAATTCAGAATTTAAACAAGGCTTTGACTTGATATAAGGTAAGCTGGTAGAAATGGGGGTATTTATCAGTACGACATATTAATGCTTTGCTATTAATTCTTTGCAGCCAAGAGGAAAAAAATAAATCACTGATGCTCATCAGGTAATCACAAAGGCATTAGATGCTATATCTATGCTGTATCTATGCACAGAAGTCTGAGGGAAATTGAGTGCAGATTCAAATTTCTTGAGAACTGATTGGTCATTAGGTGGATAATCTGTAATCTGGAAAATAAGTTGTTCCAAAGCAGGTTAGGTCTGCAGCACAAGTTACTCTGGTGATTTCACTCACTTAGAAGTAGGGATGGGTATCAAAACCCGGTTCTTGTTGAGAACCGGTTCCCACTGTTTCAATTCCTTGGAATTGTTTGCCATTTTTGCAAACGATTCCCTTATCGATTCCAGTCGCCCCGAATGACGTCACCATGTTGCGGAGCGTCATTTACCTGGCAGGAAACATGGCGCCTAAGCGGCTGAAACGCTCAAAAGTTTGGTTATACTTTACGAGAACGGATGACAACAGGGCAACTTGCAATACTTGCAAAGTAGATATTTCATTTAAGGGAGGAAACACTACGAATATGCAAAAACATTTGCTCACAAAACACGTGATGACCTCAAATGAATGTCATGTTTTTAATTCCGCTCCGGACTCGTGAATCTCAACCCAGCAGCAGCGGTAACGTTTGCACGTCCTCTCCCGTTAATGCGGCAGGTAAATAATCAACTAGCAGTGCATATTATGTTAGCGCGATCTGCCTTATTACAAAACCTGCCATCACTGTGCATTTAGGTGACCATGATGAGAGAGACAGAGTCTGGCTGGCTCAGATGCTGGCAGTTCTCGCTGCAGTCTACCGGTAGCGTCTCCTTTCAGGCCAGGATAGACGAATGTCACCGAGCAGTGACTAAGTTTGTGGTCAAAGGCTTGCACCCATGTGCCACAGCAGATGCCCCCGATTTTCGGTAAGTGAATGTGTTTAATTGTAGGCAGAGACATTACTGGATATTCTTGTGTAATTGCTACAGAATAATTTATGTTATACTTTGTTATTGCTACAGAAGAATATTTATTTTATTATTTTACATTTACAATTTTTTTTTCCTGGAGACCCTGTGACACCCCATTGAAGAGCCGTAGGCTGTGGATCTCTTAAGATCTCACTGTTGGGTTTGTAAGGCCATGTTACTCCTAAATTTCTATCTTGTTCAAAGAGAAGATATAAAACAAAGTTCTAAGCTAATCGACCTTAGTGTTCTCTTTAAAAAAAAATAAGAATCGATAAAGAATCGAATCGTTAAACAGAATCGAAAATGGAATCGGAATCGTGAAAATCTTATCAATACCCATCCCTATTTAGAAGTGATCCCCTGCATAGTACTGAAAACCAAAGATTAACTCTGAAGTTACCTGGCTAAGACAAAATCCTGCTTTGTAGTATGGGCCTTCTTATTGGGGTAAATCACCATGGTAACATACCTATCCTGGAGCAGGATAGGGTCTGGATTAGAGATTAACAGGTATGAAATCAGCACGTATATATCAAGACTCTTGGAATATCCAAACAATTTGACAGCAATTTTATTTCATAAGCATTACTAGAATTAATCGTAAAAAAGAAGACAACTGTTTTGAAATGTGTCCATAGGCTAAGCCTTCGTTTGAAATGTACTTTTCTATTTGTTCTTTACTCCTTCTCTCACCCTTAAACAACACCAGGGTTGCAGCTGAAAGAATAAAAACTGAAACTGTTCTTTGAACGTGAAATAAGCTAAACGTTATTAATATACTTTTCTAGTCTTACTGACTAAAGCGTTTAAAGTGCACACACGTTCATACAGCGCTTTTAATACTGAACTGCTGTACGGTGCTTTTCCTCTCTCTCACACACAGCGCTGCTTTATCTGCTGTAGCTGTTTTGCTTTCAGCCTGTAATATTTGTTTAACCTCTTCATATTTTTTTCTTAGTATAGTTTTCACTTCCTTTATATTTTATTTTTCCTCTGCTGCCAGTACACTTGCAAATATTTGTGATTGTTCGGATGCTGCCAAAGCCACCTCTTGCTGAATGAGCAGGGGAAACCCTGGGTTAGCTTTTCGAGTTGATGGGGAGCTTTGTGCGATCGCTTATCCTGATTGAAGACATTAAGGTAAGTGAATCGAGACAATGGAAAGATGCTGAACTTGCTAGTACAGGGCCCAGGCACAACGAGATCCTGAATAAGGGGAATATCATAATGTAAACATGTCAAGATTGAATGTGGAGATATGTCAGTTTGGGAATGACAAAGATGTAAAATAAACAAGAATCCAAAAAAGAACGAACAGGAGACCATGGAGGCCCACACACGGAGAAACATAACAGAACATAACAGATACTGTGACAAAGACTAAGGGAAAGATAGGACTATTTATACGCAGAGGGCTGTTTGGAAACAAGAAATGTGAGCTTAAATAGACACAGGTGAAGCAAATTAAACACAGGTGAAAACAATTATAATCGCAAAGTAGTAAGTAAGACTAGCATAAGGCATGAGAGAAAGCCAACCTTTAAAGAAAAACAAGAAATAAACGAGATATTATAATATATTATTATTACTATGTTATAATATGGATGTGACTATAAATACCTTACATGAAGTCAAATTAGGGAAGCAGGCAGCAACGTAAACACACTGAAGTTCAATATGAATCAGGAATTCAAAATACTAGGAGGAGGAATGCAAAACTCCATAAAAAACAGAACTCAGACAACACAAGAAAAATAAAGTGCAGCATACTCGGATAACAATAAAACCATACACCAGAACACAGGCTTATAAATATTACTAGAAGCGATGACCTCACAAAACCATTGCTAGTCAGTTCCAGTCAAGGAATTGGAGCAACACTCATTGTGATGTTGTAGGAACAACATTAAGTAATATTAAATCGCCCGAACTGGAATATCTAAAGTTAATTTCCTGGGTGTGCTGGATACAATGACCTCTCTTTTTCATCATCTTAAATATCACTGCCTTTGCCAACATTGTTCAAAAGAAATTTGTGGAATCATAATGGCTATTAAAAGTGTTCCCTGTTGAACCACGTGCTGGAGAGACAGCGGCAGCTTCTACATAACAGCAAGAGGTAGAAAAATGGTGAAGGCACATCATGTCATTCAACTAAAAGAGCTTCACAGCGCTGTTTGCACATAAAATTGGCAACATTCAGCACATCACCTCTGATCCTCTCTACCATTCACAGTCTGATGATCACTCTGAAGCTGTTTTTCAGGGTTCCCTTTGAGAAGAACAGTGACAAGCCGAGGCGCCACCGAATATACAGACAAAATCCCATCTGTGTTAACAGGTTCCTCCTCTGAATTCTTTGACATGTAAGTGCCCTCTTTCAGAATGCGCAAGTCATTTGAGTGACAGGTGCACTTATTGTAATTATGTGATTACCTTGTGTGCGTATCTCCCCACACAAACCGCCTATCTTGATGAGGCAGGCTTTAAAACTGACAAAGTGAAAAGAAACAACCTGCCGCCCAATATTAGACAAATGTTGTAATTTCCCTAATTTCTGTCATTGGGCTCTACAAGACAAACCTCACCTTTTTCTTTTTTTCTCACAATGAGAGTGCTGGTGCTGACACTTAATGGCTGATTTGGCAGGCTGGGACAATTTCAGCTTTTACCTGTCTGCCTTTAAGAGGTAGTGATTTCTGGTACAAGAGTTCCATCCCAGTGCATTCGTTGTTTCTCCTCATTTGAGGAAGAATTTTCTTCACTAGCCCCTAAAGTGCGTAAATGTCGTCACTGGGTACCTGAGAGTCTAATTTTAGGGAGTAACTGTAGTGTCAGTACATGTGATGTGAACAAGAAGAGCAAAGGAAAGAAGGGGGTACTTTTTTCTTTATTACTAGCCTTTTGTATTATGTTTATTGAAATGTATCTGCAGGACCAATTCTCCTGATGAGCTTTAAATCAGGGACACTTTCTGTGTGTTAATTACTTTGGTGTAACATTTGTAGGAACCTGTCACAGTGGCTGTGCGGATGTAGAGAAGAGAGGACCCAGCTGCAGGACTCATGGGTTTATTGAGGATGTGGATGGTGTTTATTATGAAGACTGAACGAACAGAATATGAAAACCTGACTTAATGAATGGCTGAACTGAACTGGACTGAAAACACTGATTTACGATGATAAGACAAGGAACTGAGGGAAACTGAGGGCTTAAATACACTAGATAATGAGGATGTTAGAAACAGGTAAGAACACAGCTGAACTAAATCTAACTAATGAGACATGGAAAGTAGAACTGAACATAATGCACAGAACCAAAAGGCTAACAAAATAAAACTGGAAACACATGGAAAATAAACAGTGGCACAGTATAAACTGAAAACACTGGGTGTTTTCTTGGGGCGTTCTCTCAATGACCCAGAAACCCTGACAGAAACACATTAAACCCATGAAAACAGTTACAAATCCAAAATCTATGTCCTCTTTCACATTTTCCAAAACTGTCCAGTGGGCTCGATTAGGGTCTTTGCCGGGCCAATTCTGGCCCCCGGGTCATGTGTTTGACACCCCTGATCTACAGTATAAAAGCAGATATCACATGACCACTATGACTGCTTTCCAGTCTGACCAGTAAAAAGCTGGTATAATGGTGAAAACTGGAGAGAAAAAAAAACTGTCACTCTCCATCACTCTAAGTGATAATTCCTTCTTGAAGGAAATCCTGTAACTCAGCAGTTACATGTTGAAACATATTAGGGCATTTATTTGGAGGGCTTATATTAATAAATTATCTTAACAGTATATATGTATAACATTATCAAATCTGCTGCAAATCACCAAAAAACAAAGTTTCAAAAAGCTTTTGATTTTATTTTGTTGCTTTTTCTTTTTCCTTCTGGATGTTATTCCACTAGAACTCTATTTCTCACATACATTCCAACTCAGAATTCTTTGAGTGACTTGTCTCACTCTCACAATGTCTCTGCTGCCATCCAGGACATAAACTAGCAGTAACCGTGGATACCACATTCTGTGCTGCATCATTGCAACACGGTCCTTTAGTGTAAAGCTGATTGTGGAGCTGTTTGAAACTTTAATAACACAAAATCACGGTCATTATTCTCAACGTGAAGTCAGCACATCGTGGACAGGCTTATTTAAAAAAAAGAAAAAAAATCTAACACGAATTAAGACATTATAGTTAAGCCCATATCTCACTGAGCAGTCCTTACCTTTGAAAAATAATCATTAAATCTTCCCCTTCTGTCCTTTCAAACATCTTTCTCCATCTCTCAGTGAACTTGTCACATTAACATTTTTTTGTTCACTGGAAAGTACTGCAGCACTGTTTTTATCTAGGAGACAGATTGTGTATGTGGAGCTGTTTGAAACATTGCATCTGAAATTATCTGGCACTTCAGAAATGTTCCTTCAGCTTTTAGCACTAGCTAGATGGTGGAGTAACTCTAGCATATTATAAAGTGTTACCCAAAAAGCTGTTCAATTGGTGCAACCAAAACCAGCAATAACTGACATTTTGAGAATAGAAACACTGATTAATGGTGCTTTACTGATATTTAACACATTTAACTTCTCATAGCATCTATCTGTCCAGCTAGCAGTTGATAAATTTAGATGAAACATGTTACTTTAGTCACTCAGGCAAAGTTATGTTGCAGTGAACCTCTTTCAAAGTTTCCTACATACTCATTTTGCAGATACTGAGAAGCACAACGAAGTTCCATATTCAGTAAATCCTAAAGTAAACATTTCTCTTTAGCAACTAAAAGCTAATCCATGTTCAGCAGCATATAAGCAGGATTATCAGAACTTTTACAATGAGAACAGCTGTCTTTTCTGAATGTAAGCTAAGCGACGTTAAGACACTTTGTCAGCCTGAAGGGAACTGCAGAGCTGGTGATAGCTCTCAGCTGGTTTGTCACTAAGAATGACCCCTTCACATTACACAAAGTCATTTGATCTAATATCATTATAAAAATAAATCAGTGCAGCTTTACAGAGTGGAGAAGGGTGGGAGAAGGACAATCAATTTAAAGGGGGATTGCACAGATTTTACACATCACAGTCTATTTAATAGCCTTTTTTGGCTCCAGAATCATCTGTGTGAAGCTGCTTCAAGTGAGGGCACTCGGGTCAGTTCTAGCTGGGACTGAGGGTCTGACAATGAAAATGAAAAAAGGATCTGCAGAGTGTAGAAATAACTGAGCTTACTAGAATTCTATATCTTTCTTCTTAGCTCTGTGTGAGGCTAGCAGCTTTAGTCAGTCATGAGTTCAGCAGTATTATTGAAGTTCAGTTCTAAATTAGCAATGCAGTTTGGAAATCTGCAGTGGAGATGGTAGTAAATGGCTAAACTCTTTTTCCTCCAACTCCATCTGTTCTGCTGTTGCAGTCACCATTTTCACTGCCAGACTGGTGTGCTATCATAAAACAGTTGAAATGTGGAGTTCAGCATGGCATTTGCATAAAAAAACAGCACAAAAATTGTTGCTTCAGCTTCAAAGGACACATCTGTCATACATGCACTATTGTTCATATCGAATCTCTGCGAAAAAAAACGCTCGAGCCATTTCTCTGCATGAATGCCCTTTCTAAACCAACAGGCTTTATATGAATTCTAAATCACTGTATGTGCTCCATTTTTCACTTTCTCTCTGGTATGATAAATCTGTATGCACATTTGCCAAACCATCAGCGTCTCCCCTCCACCTCTCTCCCCATCCCCGTTCTAACCCAGCTCGCCCCCACCCGATCTCTCAGTCCCAGACTCATTTGATTTGGGGTGTAATCACGGGTGCAGATCTGTGGAAGGGTGTGGAGAGGAGCGATTGCCGCGCTCCACTGAGTACTGAGGATGAGATAGAAGAGAACAGTGCCCAGGAGACACCATACTGTTATAGATGGTTACCAAGAGTCATACCTAGCTCCAAGTGCACAACGGTGCCAACGGGAAGCTGAGGTTGGCTTTGGCAGTTTAACTGTCTCCGTCTTTGCTTCTTTCTCTTGCTATGTCTCTTCCACACTTGATTTTCACCCCACGGTAGCTTCTTTTTCTTATCTCTTGTCACGTCTCTCTCATTGTCTCTTGCTTTCTATTTGACTACTGACTAGCCAAATGGCTAAATCTGTCTGCATATGCCTATATAATATACAAATACACCATTCTCACTGTTTTTGTTTTTACACGTTTTGATTTGATGCAGATTTAGTTCCAATAGATTTATCTTAGCTAACGCTTGAGTTACCGATTACCGTGCCAGCTGCTTTCATATTTTCAGTTTTACAGTCACTTGGATAGAAAAGTGAACCCAAATATGTGCAAATACACCCTGCAAACTAATGGCGGGATGATGCATCAACCATGTGCCGCCATGTAGAGCCTTTGTGCAGCCATCGGGGAGCAGGGTGACCTCAAAACACAGGAAAAAAGTTCACAGGTCCACTTGGCAAAGCTGACATGGTTTTTGAATGGCCAGATGTGCAGCTTGTTTGTATTACACAAGCCCGAAGGTTTTTCCATTAACATTCGTGACAGGGTGTGAAATGATATTTGCTTTTACTAACAGTGGCTGGCCTCAAAACTGTAACAGTCTCCGTGGTGCAAGGTAGTAATCAAGTCCCTCAAACTGCATAATTACACCAACAGCCGACTGTTAAAACCCATCAGCCTCCTGTGGATCCATGCCAATGTATTAAATAGAGGTATAATTATAGTGAAGGCACATAGACTAAAAAAAAAAGAGGTGCCTATGGACAATATAAAAACACTTCCCTTGTGTGCTTAGGCCTTAACAATTAAATCCCAACACGCTACAGTACATAGCAATCAGATACACTACAAGGCTTAATTGCACGACATTGACATGCAACGCTTCCTTCAAATTGGCTCCCAGCAGAAAATAACTGGAGCTATGTGTGATAAATATTCGAGTGAATCTTTTGGTGAGGTGTCCCTGCTCCTCTGTCACGGCCTTGAGATGGAGAGATTCAGGAGGGAAAAGATTTGGAGTCTGGGAATGGTTCCTCTGCAGGACACTCCAGCCCTCCACAGAAAATGATTTATTCAGGAAGTAAGCGTATAGCAGCGGGCCATCGGGGGCCTCCCCTCGCCATCGTTTAGGTGCAAGCGGTTGCTTCATTTATCCTCCCCCTTTTATTGATTAATTCATGGCCCTGATTAAAGTTTCACAAGTTGCCAATTGTCCTTCACAACGTCTGACTCCCCTGTTGATCCTGAGCCAGCAGGGACGGCTGCCCTCCTGGTAATGGGAGAAAAAGACCCCACCGCTAAGGAACGATCACGCCCTCATCATAGATGGAGCTGGTCCAAGAGATCCTGTCTGTGAATATTTTACAAATTACAGCCCATTATATTCTTCCTTTTTTTTGGTTACCCAGCATGAGATTACTTAAATATTGATGATATGGTAATTCATCAATAATTGTGGGCTGCTGGGATAACAGCCCACATATGGGCAAAGGGGAGTATCAATTAAGCAGTCAATCATTTCTCACTTAGGCTGTGCAATGATTCTACATTCGTCAAAGGGTTTTTGCCTTAAGTTGGGCTTTGAACAAAGTGCTATATGGAAAAATGTCCAATCTCCACTGAACTGAGATTTATCTCATTATTCATAAGGCCTTGAAGAAACTCAAGGGGAGGAAAAATAATTTAAAGGTAGAAGCAAATGACAAGATTTCTTAAACTAATTATGCGGCTAGCAGCCACACGGCAGCCTCGCCGCACAGAAACCTCCAAGAAAAGTTGGGGATTTAAGATGTAAATTACAACTGGATGGCAGTGGGAGTCGCCTTTATATGTTAAATGACCATATTCAAGACAAAAATATAGCAGAAAAATAAAAATGGAGCAGTGTGAGCTAACAAAGCTCACCCAACAGCTGTTTGCTGAGCATTTTTCTTAAAGCTAATGCAAAAAGTCTCCCAGACTGTGAGGAATCACTTTAATTTCTTTGTAACAATAGAGACAAAATGTACAATTTATGCTTACTCTTTCATACCGGATTGCCTGATATGCACAATTACTTTGCTGTTGGGAAGGAATTTGTATCTCTAGAGTCACTTGGCAAACTCAAACAACTCTGAGCAGCAGCTTCTACCCACTCAGATTTGGATGTGCGTAAGGACGGTCACATAGATGTGTGTGCATGTGTGTGTGTGTGGTTCACCAGTCTGTTTGGAGATCGGTCATGTTTTCACTCAAGTCTCAAAACCAGTAGAGCAGCAACATGTATTATAGGATCTGTGTGACAGCTGGGTTTGTTGTGTTGTTGCTTTTTTCCCCACTGGATGCGAAGCAATTGGATGTCCACTACCAGAAACTGCACACAAGCACAAGCCTCTCACATCAACTATGCATAAGTCAACGATGTCTGAGTGGACCAGGCTGCTGTGCATTTACCCAAGCACAGACATAAATACTGTCTCGTCAAAATGAGCAGCCATCACATAGATAGACTCTTATAGGGTGAATAGAGCTGCGAGTGTTATTCAGATCATGACAAACAGGCCTGAGATAATACACCAAATACATCTCGCAAAACTAAAAGAATATTTTCTTGTGACAGAGACATTGCTAAAAATAGCCACACTAGAATGGGAAAACTTCATCATAGCTATGAGGTAAATACCCAGAGGCGATGCTGTTTCCACATTCAACAGTAGTCCACTTTCCACAATGATACTACTAATAAAAAAAGAGTAAATGCATATTTCTTTACATTTAAACATAACAGCTGATTGGCTGTTTATTTAGATGGTCGTTGTGTACAATGTTACTAGGCATCCTGTTTTTAAATTTAAAACATATTTATTCCATTTTTGTATATCTGCATGAACACTGTATTTCTACCACATTGTGCTTTGCATGCTGAGATTGTTTGCAAGGGCCTCATAAGGACTATGAGGACTTTGAATGTGCTTAACTTAATCGTCCCATTACACAGTACAAGCATACAAGTGAGTTATAAAGTGCTATGATAACACACACAGAAGCAGGACGGCACAGTTCCATTTGTTTTGTTTTGCTAACTGAGGAAGGGCTAACAGTACAATCACAACTTTTAAACCCTTTCCAACTTCACTACACCAGCTTACATCATATCCTGTCACCTGTCAGTTAGACACACCCAGGAGTACCAACAGTCTTCTTAACCTTGCACGTTAAGAAGACTCTGTTTAATCTTTAATTGACTGATTAGCACACAATGTAAAGGAATACTTCCTCACTTAAATGTATATTTTGTGTTGCACTTGATCCTTGTATTATTGTCTTTAAAGAAAATAGAAATGCTAAAATTGTGGATGCATTAGTGATCCTACAATAAGGATTATTCTAATTCATTGAATCCTTTCAGTAGCACGACAGTACTGTGATTTATTTTGATTAAATATGTTTTTTTAGTTCTTATATATGGATGTATAGAAAAAAAATCATCCATCAATCCATTGATCCCCCCACCCAAAATCCATGAAGTCTACAAAATCATCAGTAACTGTCATTGTTAAATCTTTGGGGCCTTCTGGATGTTTAAATGTGCACATGGCATCATATATATAGAAATGATAGTACAGAATCTCCAACAATATTCAAACAATATTTGAAACAAGTCAATCCAATTACTGAAGGGCAGACATGAATGGCATAGGGTGGAGTTGATGGAGAAACTTAGGACACTAAATACTTAAGGGATAGCGATTTGTAAATCACAACGTGAGCCTGAAGCCTGGTGAAAACTCACCAATCCTCCATTTTAATGTAACTGAGGCCATGATTTAAAAAAACGAACGACTCACGCTCATGCTCATCTTATACTAATAAAAATCAAGCTGATTCTAACTCATCAAGAATGTTTATAGGGCTCCAGTCTGACTTATACTACACTCAGACTTCTGTTTGTAATCGAGGGAACTGCCCCCTACTGGACATGTAAAAGAATGAAGAACTTTGCCACTGGCTCTACTTTGCAAACCCTCCGGTTTCCTACATCTTTTCCACTCAGTCTGGTTTAGACAAAGTCCCCTTGCTATTCTCATGGGAACGTCACACTAAGGAAGAAATAAGCTTTAACATTATTAGAACTACTTGTGGGCAAAATATGATTTAAACCCATTATAGTGTTACTTTTAGCTCTGTTTTGGTCTGTGGCTTGCCTTTAGCCAGAACTTGCTGGCATATTCACAAGTAAGCTGCTACCGCAGTCTTTCTACTTTATGGTTGGTAGCTTAGTTGAGATCAGCTACCTGCCCATACTGCATACATGACCAAGGATAGCTGTGAATTATGAAAAAAAGTCCCCCATATTAAACAGCTCCACAGACCTAAGGAAAACAGATGTATGGGCTTTCATCTTCCCCATTACACAAAATCTTCCAGCCCACTGTCGATACAAGGAATTTTGATTTGTCCTGGTTTTTTGTTGTTGTTGTTGTCTAATGCATTTACATACAAAATCCCAGAACAAATGATGCACTCGTGGTGAAAGAATTATGTCACAGTATGTCAAACAACCTCTTTCCTGTTCAGGAAAGGCACAGCACGGAAGCTGTCGGACGGGTATTTAATAACTGAAGTGTTATCCAAACCGCAACCCTAAAATTAGTCACCACATGCAGTTGCCATGGAGAGTATCAGACGGAGCTTTGTCTGTGTGTCAGGGAGAAGCATAAATCTCACAGCCCACCGATAAAAGCTGCTAGATTAGTTACACGGGAATGTGCTGGATGCATCTTTCTGTCTCTATCTCTTCTTTGTTCTTTGCTTACGGTGTTGTTGGTTTTTCTTTTTTGTCCGTTCTCGCTCCTCTCATTCCTGCCTAAAGGGGTAAATGGACTCTTCATCATTTTTCTCTCCTGTGACACTGCATCCTCGAGTGTGAACATTATTTCCGCACGCTTGTCTTTAACTCTGTTTCTCATCTCCTCTCCATTTCATCGGCACTGTCCACACTTTCTTCCCTTGGTTTTTCTTCCCCTTTCTCTTCTAGTCCCTCTCAGACTAAGGGTTGAGCAGCTTTGCCCCTCCTGAAGGCACCATCCCACTGTAAACGAATGAGTCTGTCACACTGCAAACAATCTGCATTCATCATGTCTTATCTGCCCAGGCCTCCACAGCAGCAGTCATGATACGAGGGCAGAGCGAGTGTGTTTGGGCCTGTGGCATGCAGGGTCAAGGTCTACAGCTCAGGGAAATAGCGCTCAGGCTCAAGGCTTACTTGGCGAGCTGGTGTTGGATTTAAGCATCAGGCTGTGTAGGAGGGGAACAGGCGGCTTGACTTAGCCTTGATCCAGGATAACGGTCTTTCTCTCGCTCACTCTTTTTAAAAAAATGTATCTGGGGATGGTTTGCTGACCATGCATGCTCTTTTTTCCAGCAGTGCCAGGCTCCAAACAGCATACATATTAACACAGAACAGGAAAACAGAATGGCCAAAGTCATAAGCATTAACAGATTCAGACACCTCTTTGAGCGCTTATTAGGAAAGTGCTGCTTTATCATTTCCCAACCCTGAATTTCTCATCCATTTCATTCGCATCTACTGCAAAATCATCACTAAGAAGTTTGTTTGAATAGTATGGACTCACCCTGAGAAACAGAATGTGTGTGTGGGGGGAAAAAAAATCTACCATTTTCAAGGTGAAACATTGCTCCAGTGAGGCATAATAAGTCCAACAGTACTTATGTGTGGGCTCTTTCCTAGTTATCAAAGTAATTACATGAGAGAGGAACATGCAAGCTATTTCAGTAAACAAAAACAGCACCATGGAGCTAGTATTGATGGATACTTTGATAAATATACATTTCGACTGTCAGAAATGCTTGTCAATATCAGTGGGATAGCTGATGGAGTTAGAAGCAAAGTATATTGGGTTCAGTAAAGCTCTGGGACCTAATGTGACGTTGAATTTCACATCTCATGCCATGTTATAATGGTGCTCAGCGGCCCAAAGGGCAACAAAAGAGAAATATGTCGAAAAACGTTGAGCAGCAAAGACGTTTTTTCCTTAATCCTTAATTGACTCTGATATAGTTTTGGGAGCTGCTAAAGCTCGAAAGTTTATATTTTTAGCATCTAACTAACCCTGAAACAGCACTGACGACATTAAAAGGTGTTTACGAGCCCAGTGGTTGGAAACAAGATTGAAGGATGGCGCAGGTTTGAAGGTCAGCGCTGCAGTGCTGACCGAGCAACAGAGCCATCGACTCCACCTGCTGCCTGACAGACCTGTGGGCTACCTATCACTCACCCAAGTGGTGGACGGTCACACCCAGGGTGACTGGACTACACCTCCCAACTAGCCACTCTATCACCAAAGACAGCGCTCACAGGAGCGTGGGGAGAGGGCGCGTTGGAGGTCGTACTAGAGTGCACGACCCAAATGTTCCATCTGGGGGCTGAAGCCGGGGAAAGCATTGAAGTCAAAGGTCATGTGGACGTGAATGACTGACTGCATGGGAGACGGGACTCTTTGGTGCTACCAAAGACGTAGCATGGTGGAGGAAATGATTCTTACATAGCGCTTTTCTATTCTCCTCGAGCACTCAAAGCACTTCTGCGATGGATGTCCATGCAGAACACACACATGTACAAACACATATGTTTATATTTATCTCATACTATTAAACTGAGCAGACAGCAGTTGGAGCTGCAAGCTGTCTAATTAAAATCCCATTCCAGTTTCCCTTCTTCACCCGGCCCGTCACTGAAACAAAGAAAAGGGCAGATGTGTTTTTGAGAGGAGACGGTGAAAAAAGAAAAACCTTCTACTACAGTACACTCTGCAAATCAATTTTTCATTTTCCCCTCTTCTGTTTCTGAGTGTATTACATATAATATCCTTGGAACACTAAGCAGGAGTTAATATAAGTGCACTGGATGCACTGTGATAATTTTTTTTGTTGCATGTTTGTTTCTTTTCTCATTATTCAAATTGCTGAAAAGGAAGTTTGTCACTGCAGGGGTGAGGTGGGTCACATGGCACCACACCACACCAGGAGACTGATTTTTCAGTTTGCGAGGACAGGCACAAGTTAATGAGCACCTTGAACGATGTTCTTCTAAACAAATTGAGTTAACCTGCATTTTTTGTTTTTAATTCAATTTGGCCTTTGATTGAGCTGTTAGTGGCAGCTTTTTACTCGGCTGCATATGCTTATCTGCGAAAGAGGTAGAGCTGGAAAATGCCTAATTTTTGCCTCGTTTTGCTCCCCATTGCAATAGAATCACTGATGGACCCAACATGAATAACAATTAGGACAGATAATAGAGTTACTCGCTGCACTTACCGTGGCATTTGAATGTTTTTGTATCGGCTCACGAGCATTTGCATCTGTAATTAGGAAAAGCACCGCGCTGGACAGTATCTAAAAGCAGTAGTCTTAAAACCCATTTTCATTTCAGCTCCCAAAACAAGCTCGTGTGAAGCAGCTGTGGTTACTGACAGTGAAATACACTTCTCTTGACTGATAGGGATTCTGCTCTGCTAATGCATTCTTAATTGTGTAAGCCATTGCAATGCTGGAATATTTCAATTACATGCATTATACTTTCCTTGGAGGAACAGCCCCGTGTTTAATTTGATTCTGTATAATTACTGTAAAATGAATTCCAATTGTTATATCCAATCTTAAAATAAATTGGCATACATTTTCTGCTCCCTGCGCTGAGGTGACTTTTCATTTGGAATCGAAGCATTGCAGTCAGACTATATCTGGCTAAATGAAGAAAACGGGAGTCCATCTAGATGATTTTGTTAAGGGAAATCAGGAAGACAGTAAGTGCTCTATTAACCCACTTTACAGAGGCAGAATCAAGCCCAGTGGAAATCTCATCAGAGGGGTGAAGTCACACTGTACAGCGAGTGGATGTGAATGTTAATATGAGGCTCTTAATCTTTTGTTACGGCAACATCAGATAGCAGTTTTAGGGCAGCTCTAATTGGACAGGTTGTTTCTCACCATCTAGACCTTGCTGAGAATATTGTGGGTGTCACAGTAACCTGAACATGTGCCACACTCTTCTTTTCCTTTTTACAGCTGGCTGCCTGTTTCTGTTTTAAAATGACACTGGCACCTGGGTCTTGTTGCTCCGTATGACATTTTTTCCTGTTAGATGATGAAAAATGCATCACTCTGTCTGCATCTCTCACTCTGCCCCGTCTCTCCTGCTCCATCGGGCGGCGTCTGTTGTCCGAGTGGGATCCAGCAGGTTCTGCTTGGTAGAGATGAGCTTCCCCCCCTATTCTAAAATCAGGAGACAGAGCCGCCTCATAATTAGATTTGCTTTCTGTGTGGCACCAGTCCCTTCAATCTAATCTATTTATGCATTCCCTCTTTCAGGCCTCATTGAGATTCTATCGCCTCGTATTTGTACCCTGCCTGTCAAAACGGCCTTCTTTTCTTCACAATTTTGGGCTCATTTCACTGGTGGAGATGGGCGATGATTGCCCGCTGGTCTCATCGCAAATGCAATGTGCTGGAACTTAAGAGGCTTCTCTTCTGTCTTTAAAAGAGTGGGTTGTGTGTCTGCGGGTCTGTGTGCGTTTTTGTTTAGCAGGATAAGACATGTGCTCGTCTACGGGATGTGTTGGTGTCTTTTTTTTCTCTGTGTGTGTGAGTACGTGTGCTCACGTCCGTCTGTCTCAATAGTATTGATGTGGACATCAATAAATAGTCGGCTGAGTGTGTGAGAGGAAGAGGTGTAGGGTTGTGGTGCCAGTAGGGAGGGGAAGCAGGGGGTGGAGTGCTAAAGTAAGATTAACTTTATTGATTCCTGACAGGGAGAACTGGTTATTATAGGCACAAAGAATAGGCTATGGATGAAAATGCAATAAGCCAAACATGAGGATATGGGCCATCGTTCCAAAATAGATCTCTTCTTGGCTTAAATCAGTTCTCAAATTCACAGAGTTCTGTAGTTCTCAGAGTGGTAATGTGCAGTTGTCTCCTTCATTTTGTGAACCAAAGTATTCACAGTATTTTCACACTTTGCATGGTATTTAAAATTAAAGTTTGACTACGTAATGTGCAAAACAGAGGGTAAAGATACAAGCTTAAAAGGGCTGCCAGGATTCGTGAAGTCAGCAAACTGAAATGGTGATGCCTGAACTTTTACAATAAGAATTATAGTGGATTTACAACCACTGATTCCTGGTCATACCAGCTCATGTACATGCTTGTTTGTGTTTTCTATCCATTAGCATCAGGTACACAGAGCGAGATCATTTAAATGAAGCGTTACATAAACTTGCAAACCTATGTATCTTAAGTTGTCAGTGCAAACCTTTTTGTGTGTCTGCTCAACTATGCACATGCTATTTGTTCATGTGAAAAGGAGAATGCCTCAAAGTAAATAGGATCTAGGTGACTTGATGCCGTTACGGGTGTCTCAAGTGTTTCAATCTGTCAGCAATGAGACCTGTCGCAGTTTGTTGCCAATCCTATCAGTGTGAATGGCAATGTCCCCAGAAGGGCAAGGCAAAGCTTCAGTACAGCCGAACAATAAATTACGGCGGTAACAACAGTGAACGCTGTTTCTGACAAGTTGCTTTCTATTTTGTAACTGTCCAGCCGACCGACTCTGGTGCCAAGTTGACATTGGCAAATACTCAAACCAAATCAGTCTTCTTTTGTAGTAAAGCCGTCTGCATTGGAGGACAAAGAAAATGTGACTGAAGGTTATGGAACAATAGCAACAAACAGGTTGCATGAATGCATGTAATACAAAGGCGAATGGAAGCTAATGACAGATTACTCTGAGAAAATGAATAGAAAAAAGAGACCAGTAACTGCAAAGTGATAAACAAAGTGACTAGCAGATATTTCAAAAATGACAGAGCATTTAAAGATATATAACTTTGATGACCCCTATTAGTTGTCTCTGTAAACACTCTGTATATATGTCTGCCCTGGAGACAACTTAAACCCACTGAAAGCACTACAGAGACAAAGATATAAAGATAATCAGAATACAGTTTGAACTGAAACATGCTAATCACACTAATCATCATGAAAACGGTACTGCTGACTGTGACAAAGACATACTGCTTATGCTAAATATGTTTGTGAGCCACAAGCTTACTTAGACTTACACTGCTCTGTTGAAAAATAGATAGATCCTTTGAGAAATTTAAAATGAACAGAAATAGTTGTAATACACAGATTCAGTTGGACTATAGGTTACTGGGTTAGTTTGTGAACTTGGACCATAGCAGAAATACTTACTTGCTATCTTAATGCTAAGCTAAACTAAGCTAACTACCTGGCGTCATGAGCGTAGCAGCTTACTTGTTATGCACTAGAATAGAATTACTTGGCTCATCTAACTCTTATACGTCTATAGGCACCTCTACATAGACTTTGTCCCATTCATTTAAGACACATATGCATTAGCAAATAAAACTAAACAAAATTTAGTTCAAATCTATTTTTTATTGTTTTGCTAGCTTGGATAAAACTAATGTATCAAAACTGTATGGCTGCATATGTTTCATGTCGCTTGGAAGAAAATAATTAGTGCAATATATCAAAAAATAAATATATCCATAGATTAAATGAACTCTACACATTAAGGCATATAACCTAAAACTAAAGTACAACCACATGGTGGAAAACCAGCGGTGGAGTAATGGTGTGGGTGCAAAAAATACTGTTAGAAGTAGAGTGATTGGATGTGCATGCCCTAATGCACATAGCTGCATTGCCAAAAGTGTTCTGAAGCATTAAGAGTTCCTTTCACTGGAATGAAAAGGTTGAGCCCAACTCCTTAAAAACAACCCCACAACACATTCCTTCCGCCACCAAACTTTACACTTAACACAATGCAGTCAGAAAAGTACTGTTCTCTTGGTAACCGCCAAACTCATCCATCAGATTACCAGATGGACTATAATGATTTGTTACTCCAGAGAATACATCACCACTGCTTTAAATTCCAGTGGCGGCATGCTTTCCACCACTGCATCCAGTGCTTTTCATTGTACTTGGTGATGTGATGATATAAAGTCCTGATCAAAGGTTTAAGACCACTTGAAAAATGGCCAAAAATCCTGTTTTGCATGGTTGGCTCTTAATAAGGTTCCAAGTAGAGCTTTAAGATGCAACAAGAAGAAATGGGAGATTTTTAAAAGTGATTATTGTTGATCGCTTTAAAAAATACGTTGCGGCATAGTTGATGCAAGCGTTTCCATGCAGTGAGTGAGAACATTTCTCCAAGTGGTGAAGACGGATGCACGAAGTGCATCTACTGTCTGAAACTGTTGTCCATTTTTGTAAACTTTCTTTGCCATCCAACCCCAAAGGTTCTCAGTTGGATTTAGATCAGGGGACAAGTCCCTTGTCCTGTACTGTAGCGTTGTCCTGTTGAAAAACCCAGTCGTTACCACACAGACGAGGGCCCTCAGTCATGATAGATTCTCTTGGCAAAATCAGCACATTGCCAGCGGCCGCACCTCCTGAAGCTCCATTGTTCCACTGAAGGAAAAAGCACCCCAGACTATTATGGCGCCTCCTCCACTGTGGTGTGTAGAAAACATCTCAAGTGGGATGTGCTTGTCATGCCAGTAACGTTGGAAACCATCAGCACCATCAAAGTTACATTTTTTTCTCATTAGAGAATAAAACTTTTTTCTACCTTTTCGTGTCCCATGTTTGGTGCTCTCTTGCCAAACAGTCAGTTCTGTGGCGTTCAAGGAGACAAGGCCTTTGAAGACGTTTTTTGTTTTTGAAGCCCTTCAGTCTCAGGTGCCTTCTGATGGTTATCGGGCTGCAGTCGACACCAGTAATAGCCTTAATTTGGATCATCCAGTGTCTTAACGGACAGCCAACTGGATCTTCCAGCTGATGCTGTGCTGTGCCGATGACATTTTTTTGGGTCTTCCACTTGACGTTTTGTTCCATAACCCTCAGGATCATTTAAGATATTCCAAATGACTGTCTTACTGCGTCCCACCTCAGCAGCAATGGCGCACTGCAAGAGATGCCGCTTATACAGTTCAACAACCCGACCACGCTCAAAAAGGGAAAGTTTTTTTGCCTTTGCCATCAAAACATCATGACAGTGTGACTACCTGACAGAAAATGACAATGAATCCACATTTTTGCACAGATTTGGCGTTTTAAAGGCACGAGGTCCTAAACTTTTGATCAGCTGTAAAACAGCCTGCTTCAGTTTAAGCTTTGTTTCCAATAAATTGCATGCTCCAAAAAATGTTTTGTCTCACTCCCATTTCTTCTTGTTGCATGTTAAAGCTCTACTTGGAACCTTGTTAAGAGCCAATCATGCAAAATAGGATTTTTTGCCATTTTTCAAGTGGTCTTAAACTTTTGATCAGGACTGTACTTGGATTGGATGCAGCTGCTTGGTCACGGAAATTCATTCCATGAAGCTGTCTACACATTGTTCTTGAGCTGAGATTACATTAAATTTGTCTTTAGGGATAAACTCTGCAGAAAATTGCTGACCTCTGCACACTATGAGCCTCAGCATCCTCTGACCCGGCTCTATGATTTTGTGTGACCTACTACAAATTTCACAACAGGACTTGATCCACAGGTGACATCCTGGTTCCACACAGGAATTCACTGAGGTCCTGAGAGTGACCTATTCATTCACAAATGTTTGAATTATACACCCATAGCCATGGAAGTTATTAGAACACCTGAATTCAATCATTTGAATAGGCAAGTGAATACTCTTCAAATATAATGTACCAACATTGATAATATAGAAAAGTTTTCATGTTCTCCCTGAAGTTGTGAATATGTCTCCACCAGGTACTCTAGTTTCCAGTCACAATCCAAAGATACACATGTTTGGTTAATTGGTGATTCAGTATTGGCCATGGGTTGAGGTAAAGTGTATAGAATACAGAGCTATATGAATATGACTTTGCTTTTAGTGGCCAGATTGGGCATGTTCTCTCATGGATCAGAATCAGAATCAGAATCGTGTTTATTGGCCAAGTATATGTGCAGACACATACAAGGAATTTGGTTCGGGTAGATGGTGGCTCTCAAGCACAGCAATGTAAATCACACACACACAGACACATACAGCCGACACACAGATACATATTTAACTGCACAGCCACTCAGTAAACGGGCTGTGGCAACCACACCCACATAAGAAAATGATTCTAATGAGGGACCAAAAAATATACAGTACATTAGTTTCATCATAGTGTAAGTATGTCTCAGCCTGGCGACACCTATCAAAGATGTCAGGCATTGCCTCTGTGGAGACAAACGCAGGAAAATGCAAGCACCCTGAGTGCATAAAACCTAAAAAAAGTCACATGTTTCTCTAAATGCTCACTCTGCCTTCACAGGCAAATTCAAATGGTGGAGAAAGCGGAGCATCCTATAGCAGTTATGCTAATCAACTGCACTGAGGAAAAGTAAGTCAGTATGACAGCCTGTGTCTGTGATGTTTGTTTCCTCTGTGCATTCAGATCTCTTGGGCATGTAATGCAGCTATGCTTCCTGAGAGCTCCAAACAGCAGCACTGTTCAGCTGGTGACACCATTACAGTGAGTGATGGTCTGTCTGACAGGGGCGTCTGTCACCACATGCAGGAGGAGTCAGCGAACTGAACAGTCTCTCAGCAACTGAGGAGTTCTGTCTGTTGCCAGAGGGATAAATACTGTCACTGGTGGGTTTTTTTAATTTTACTCTGTCTATTGTAGCATTTGTCAGCTGAACCACTTGATTATAGTCCACTATTTCACAAGCACTCACTTGCTGTTATTGAACTGTTAGACCGTCTGAGGTGATCTCTTGGTTTTTGTCTCTCACGCAAGTGTCATCTGGACTTTATGTAGAGTTTAGCTCTGCCGTTTTATAGAGACATCTCACCTGGCAGAATGATTATGTTTGACATTGAATACAAGCTCGCATATGTGTAGATTGTGAGCGTGCATGTCTTACCACTGTGACAAACCCGAAGCTCATGGGAGCACCTTGAACTTGCACCTTTCAATACCTTGCAAATAAGATTAGAGCAATTTAATTAGGCAGAAAGCCACAGTAATAAAGCCATTAAATTAGTCACTGGTGCAGGGCAACAGTGGCAAGGAATCCCACTAATTAACCTGTGTCTCTTAGACTGTTACAGCCCAGCTTGTCATAATGACGACGACTTGATTCTGCACTGACCCCAGTATCCTGACCTTGTCCAAAGCAGTTAAAGTCTCATCTAGTGGTAAAATTGGCAGAGTTCATTATTATAAACATGAAAAGTGTGCAATGCTTCTTGTTTTTTCCCCACTTAATGGTTATTGTAAAGGGTGAAAAATGTGACGGGGTATCTACAACACAGGTTTAGATAGATGATCAGAGCTGAACTCATCAAAATCTGTTTAGGTTTAAATGTAAAATGGCTTTAAAGTTATATTTAACCTTGATTCAAATGATGAATGTTACAACATTTTTCTGCATAATGCACAATCTTGTCATGTGCTTTATGAACAAAATCTATATATAAAACACAAACAAACAAAGCATCAAGCAGTTTGTTGGTGTTTGTTCCTGAACTTAGGGATACATTCTTGTTTTCTACGCCGCTTTCACACTACTTGCGCATCAAGGACCTGCTTTTCTTCCAAATCTGCTTTTAGTTCTTGACCTACAGCCTTTCTCATAGCGGTGCACATTCATAAACAGGAGAGTATAAAAATAAATATCAGCTCAAAATCAAAGTTGAGCCTGATTGCAGAAATGACAGCACCTTCTGAGTCCTTGTTCTACCCAGTCAAAAATAATTTAACACCCGACTATCCTAGATTTTTTTTTAATGTAATTTCTAAGGCAAAAAGCAAACAAACAAGAAATTATATTAATTACTTAAAGTCCTCACATTTTCCTAAGACTGCAGCTAGGGGGCAAGCTAGCATAGAAAACGATCTCACTGAATGCCTCTCTGGGATGAAGGTTAAAAAACTTGGCTTTCACTGGTGGTACTGAGGGCTGGCATGTTAATGTATGAACATCATACGATATAAAAATGGCTGATGGTCAGCATGAAGATGCCCTGCACATTACTGTAATGCAATAAAGGCACAGGATGAAATTTTTCTCCTCTATTTTCTTATAATGAGCATGTGCAGCCTTCAGTTTATCCGAGCCCTCGTGCTGATGTCTCATTGTCTAAGCTTACATTCTCAGAAACCCACTGAGGATCAGTAAGACATAAAACATGACATCTTAAAGATTTAACATGAAGGTCTGAGCAGCTCTCATGTTTTCTGCTGGTCTTTGACGCCGTATCCGTTTTGGGTGGGTAGTGCTTTTGGCATGTGTCGGCTGACTGCGGCACCCATGGGACTGTGCCTAGCCCCTGGCATTGTCATTCTTCATTGATCAGAGGGGAGAGGCTAACAAGGTCTCCAGGCTACATGCTGCTTTTTGCCTGCTGTTAGAAACCTGCTTCTATTGCTCAATCTCGGCTGGGGTTCTGTGCTGCCTTACTTCAAACATGCTAAATAGACCATCTTGTTCAAGACTTAAAAATAACAAAATAACAGCTCATGGAAACTTTGGCCCTCTTCCCATAGTTAAGTGAGGCGTGTCTGGAAAAATGAATCAAAAAGAGGTGTGAATTTCTACCTCAACTTTCAAACCTATGACCCTTGACCTGGAAAGTGACCAAATGGCCCCACTTAAAGACTTTGCAAAAAGTTGAGAAAGTAAAGAGGAGAACATAATGTTTGACTTTTCACTGTGCCTCGCCCCAGGAAGCATTACCGCAAGCTGTTAAGAATGGATCAGATCACAAGAGTTGTCATAGGGAGCCAGAAGTCTGAATCCTCATCAGTTTTACAGCTGTCTCCCTTACAAAGACATTACCCATATGCTCTGCCATACCACACAGAAATAAGACGATTAAGCCAAAGAGCCGTGCTGACGCATATTTTTGAGTTATGACAGTCGACTATCTTATTATTCCCCAAGACATCCCGAGTTGTGGGTGATGTGCTGGTGCAGTAGTTAGTTACTGTCACTTCACAGCAAGAAGACTCTGCGTTCAAACATCCTGGTTGATTGGGGCCTTTGTGTGTGCAGTTCACATGTTCTCCCTGTGGCTGTGTGGATTCATGCCTGTTAGGCTAATTGGCGATTGCTCATAGGTGTCCATGTGTGTGTAATTGTGTGTTTGGCGACCTGTACAGGTTGTATCCTGCCTTGTGTCCTATGTTAGTTTGTTTAGGTTCTGGTGACTCTAAGTTAGGTAAGTCAGAAAATCTGAATCTCAGCTTGTCTGAATGTCAGGTTGTCCCATGAGAAAACACTGACCAATAGGTTAAAAGCTCAAAGCACTGACTGATGAATGGATTGGTACACTGTATCACCTGCCAACTATTTAAAAAAATGTTGGTTGTTGTTTTTTTGACAACCTGCATTTGCACAAATGATCCCTGCAGAGATGAAAGAAAAATCAAATGTTAACCAAATGTTAACTACAAAGCTAATTATACTGACTGCTTGCCAGGTTGCAAAGGTCGTCGGGCTGTGTACCTTTCTTTTTAAAATCATCGGCACGCTTTATGTCTGACGGTTACTGATTGGTTAAAGTTAGCCTACTATAGGCAGTGATAGACAGATGGTTTTTCCAATCACCTGGTAAGCATTTATTTATTTTTTTAATGTTTTTTTTTAATGCTGGCCTTTTCCAAACACTTTACAGAGACAGCCTTCCAGATGGCTCTGTGTATCAAACCATCTGGCACCTCAGGTTAGGTAAGTTGGCAACAGTTCAGTAAATAATTATGTATAAAAAGAGCAGGAAAAACAGCAACTAGGGGTATCTCAAAGTAAAAATTTGCAAAATTACAGATAAATCTCAAAGGACAAGGCTGACAATCAATATTTAATGGGAGTGTTCTCTAAGTCCTTAGGCAGCATTGTATTAGAAGAAAAAACAAAACCCCAAAAAAAGTGGTAAGCACGGCATGGGCTTCTGAAAACCATGGCCAGTGAAGACGTTTAGTGGCTGCATCTACAAATACAAGTAAAACTCTACCTTACAAAGAAATATAACCACCTTTCGGTCCTGTAGTCTGATGATTTAAAATTTGAAATTCCTTTTGGAAATAACTGACACTGTGTTTAGCTTGTTGAAGCCACCAATAATGCTGATTAATGCAAAAGGTTTGAGAACAACATAGGCCCCCATTAATACATGGTTATCTTTTTCATATAAGGTTTTTCTCATTTCAGCAAGATAAAGACATTAGCACCGAGACAACTGGAGTCCAAAATGTCCACAAGCAACCAGCTGGCAGCTCCATAATGATGCATGACGAGTGAATATCTGCCTGTGTGTACATTGCTTCAATGTTAAAGCAGTTGCCAGCCTTCCATGTGCATTAGTTTCCCACTGTTTGTCAAAAACCCCCAAAACATGAAGAAGAACCCCAAACTGTGGTGCAGCAGAAGAGAAGAGAAAACAATTTTGCTTTGAAATTACAGCAAAGTTCCCAAACACTCCAAAGGAATGTTAAAAAACAGGCAATGCACCTCATTAGGAAACATGACCCTGTCCCAGCTTTTACAAAATTTGTTGCTGGCTTAAAATTCAAGATGATTACATATTTAAATAGCAAAAACAATTACACAAGCAGAAACAATATTATTTTAGGTTTTGATATCTTGCCTTTATGAAGTTGTCAATTAAATATCACGTTGAACTAATTTGCAAGGCGCTGCAAATTTATTTAAATGCTAAATAGTCTGACCTTCTTCGTAAAGGGTGTTGTATAAAACATGAATGGAGGTGCTGAGATATGGCTACAGCTGGAGTTAAAAGGAACTGTGTGTAAAATCTCACTGCTAGAAGTTAGTAGATTACAGATTTTAGTCAACTGAATTCTGTTTTCTTACCTCTTTCAATTCAAGTGCATAGCCAACTAGCCTTGTTAGCTTTTGTAGGATAAATACATTTTATTCAGCCAAGATAGAGAAAACTGAAATTTCAACTATTACCATAATGCTGTGGCTGGCAGCTGTGCTACTACTACTGTCTGTGTATAAAATATTTTTTGTACACACTATATTTTATTGTATTTGAATAATATCAACACTTAGCATTAAAAAGGATGCTGATTACCTCAGCTGTCAATATGCCGGGTGTCCATATCTCTTTACTCCAGAGGAGGCTTTAAAATGTTGCAAAAGGAGTCCAGTACAAGTTGATGAGTTCGTGAACCACATGTCTGATGACAGCAACACTAAGGTGTAGTGTTGAACATTTCTGGGCTGCTGTTAGCTGGCATTGGTGAAACTTTCTCTGAATTGAGAATGTAATTAAACTGTTTTTAGCCATGTTTGTTGAGGTTTTCGTATGTTAGACCCCTGACTTTAGTTCAGGAGATGAGGCTTGAGGTGAGGAGGAAGAGGATAAGGTGGAAATCAGGGAGGAAAGAGAGCAGTGGTGGAGGACGAGAAAAATATAATGAGAAGGAGATGATGAAAATATACATGGACAAATTTTAAATGTTCATATATAGTTTGAAAGTGCTTTTTGCATCTTTAAATTTAAACTAACAGTGCCCACTGCTGTTTACTTTTAATGGATTCCTTCTAAATTCATGAGAATGCATCAGTTTGTTGGAAGATGTAATTACACACTAATCAATATACATTTATAAATGCAACATTTTTTTTTTCTATAAATATCCAAAAATGGCTGTACTTTTAAGGAAAAATTTATTTTTAAGGTCTCTTTACTTAATAATGACATATAAATGTCATTTATCAATTATATACCTTCCTTATATGTTTGGACCGGAACTGTGTGCATGCGTATTTCAATGAGGACTGCAGACACAGAGCTCTTTGGTTTGAGTTGCAATGCATATTTGGAAGAGAACTGCTGCTCAGTCTGGTCACCTTGACCTCAGCTAAAATGAGAAAGCAGTATCAACATGTTGCACTGACTACTGAGAATGCATACTCAGGATAACATGCTTTGAGGGAAATTCTACCGGACGTGGTTCATTTGGTCAAAACAGTCAGATTGGTTTGGGTATTTGTGCCTCCAGTATGGCTCCAGTCGTCAGTTTTGTCTTCCTGATGGCTCATGCCTTGCTCCTCTGTAATAAAATCCTTTTGCTAAGGAAGCTCACTCTTCTGCAGTATGTCTTTCCGCTACAGTGCGCACTATCTGGATGTCAAGACAACAGTAACTCCGAGGTGTATAATCAATGCAGAACACATTTTTCAGGGGCTACATTGCTTCTACGAAAAAGGTGAAATCTGAGGTTGAACTGTATTAAAAACCCACCTTGTAGGCATAGTGATTACCACTAAAATCCTTGCGCCTATCCAGCTTTCCTCCTGTTTTCCCCTCTTGTTCCATCTTTGTCTTTATGCATGTAAAGTGATCCCTTCTACTAGGGTTCTCTGCCATCATGAATTTAAGTGAAATTATGTACAGAGCATAGCTAATTAGATTGCCTCCGAATCGTCAAATCCAGTGTGGTAATCCTGGCCCTCTTACCTGCAACCTGCATAGCAATCATCTCTGCCTGTGACCTACTCCGCCGACCCACTGCTTGCCCTCTCTCTCCCTGCTTCCTCATTAGCGGCTGGTTCTCAATGAGGAAAATCCATTAGTAATCCTACTATCTTGCACAGCGTGAATCTGGATTTTTCCACTCTTCTGCATTCGCTCAGTTACGCTCTGCAGTTTGCACGCACACGCAGGCGTAAGCGCACTTTTCAGGCTGACATATTTTAATTTTTGCTGTCACTATTCTTACTCCTGGCATTCTGCTTGTGTCTCTCCGGGGCTTCACGCGCGTCACTCTCTCTCTTCCTCCACATGTCTGTGAAATACCCAGAGAGCAGCACATACACGCTCCCCTCCCACGCGCTCCTCCTCTGGCACACAGTGCATCTATGCTGGGTGAAATCGTGGTCAGAAGATGTCTCTGCTGCTTGGATCTAAATTGGCCAGCCCTGAACTCCACATGCTTCAGAGGATGGCCTGTGGTAATGAGTAGAAAGAGGTGAAGCCCCAACATTGCGCAATTCCAATCGCTCATTGAGTTTGTGGGACGACTTTGCTGCTCACAGGGCGGCGGAGGCGGGGTTGGTACAATCAGACAAATCGTGAATATTTATCTGTACATATGTCTCACGTGAATATTTATGTCATCCGTCTACGAAGCGAGTGGAGTAATTGCAGTATCAGAGTACACAGATGCCTCAGAGGCATAACTCAGGGAGGCCTTGTAATATATCAGAGCATTTTTAGTATGAGGAAAACAGACTCCTTAAATAAAATGCTACAAAAGTAAGAGAATAAAAGCAGTAGCAGCCTGAAGCCATTGTATACATTAAGCACTGGGTTATTAAACATATAATAAAGTAATTCTGCCAACACACAGTATTGAAACCTGATGGGGTAATAACACAATTAATCTATTTTTTTTAAACTGTAAGCAAAAGGACACAAACTAGACTCAATGACACCCATTAGGTTGCTGTGATAAAGCCACGTTCTCTTCATCTTCATCCCCTAATTACTTATTTTTTGTGCTGTTTTTCTTCCTAATTGAAAACGTCAGGAAAACGTGTTTAGCACAAACAAAGCATAGCTAATTGTGGCTGAAACAATGGCAGGTGTGAGAAATCAATTACCCTGCGTGACATGCTTGTGTGACTACAGTGTCACTGCATATACGATCGGGTCCATAAGTATTTGGACAGTGACCCAGTTTTTGTAGTTTGGCTTCTGTACGGCACTGCTGTGCATTTAAATCAATCAACGTGATTGAAGTGCAGACTTTCAGCCTCAGTTCAAGGGGTTTAACAAACATTTACATTATCCGCACGTGAGACTTGCTCCCTCATCACTCAGTGACAATTTAAGCAAGAGCGGAAGATGCATTTGGCAGCTCTTCACTGGAACTCTCAATATGATGTTCAAAGAGATGTGAATGCAAGTGACCAAGGTTGAAAAACCTAAAAAATCCTATCAGAGAGATGGCAAAAACTTATATATGTTATATTCTTAAAAAACAGAAAACATCTAAATTGGATGATCTGATGTTCTGATTTATTTCAACGGTTAAGAAAAACAATTTCACAACATCTGTTCAAAGTCAAGAGCACTCTTGAGAAGATGTGTGTACCACTGTGAGACTCGTTCATGACTGTAAATACAGCTACCAAGCCTTTACAACAAGGTGCAAGCCACTGGTTACACTCAAAGAACAAGAATGCCAGATCAGATTTTGGATCACCACAGATCTGAAAAACAAATCTTTGGATCAACTCTGAGTAGAATGATTAGAGGAGGAAAGTATGGAGAGAGAGAGAGAGAGAAATGGCTCATTGCTCATAAGCAGGATGAATTGTGACGTGTACAGGGCCACACTATCTGTTCAGATTCATCCAAATTCTGCAAAACTAATTGGACAGTGTTTCATAATGAAAACAGATTTAAAAAATGATTGTAATTCCTAAACAGCTGTTAAACCCATTGAATAATTGAAGCTGAAAGTCTATACATCAATCAAAACATCATAATCTTATCCTAATCATGTTTTCCAAACCTGAACATGACTACTACAAAGCTTCCTTCTGTCACAGCTCAGCAGGGAAACTACTAGAGATGAATGTGAGCCTCAGCTGAAACTATGCACTGAACAGAGGCTCTGCATTTTCTTTCCCATTCACGTGTTGGTGAAAGTTCAGAAACATTGCATAGATCAAGACATATATAGGTGCATCAGTATCTGTCAGGTTTTGACTTTTGGGGTTGATTATTTGGCTTGGTTTGGTATTTATCTCTCTGTTATTTCTTAGTGGTTATCGGTTTATTTCAATATTTTAAATGAGTTCCCTTTGTTGTATTTCATGCCTTTAGTTCTCTGTTCTAGTTGACAAGTTGTTAATCCCCTTTTCTATTCCCCATTGTGTTCCTCTCGTCTCTATGTTTATATTCTCTCTCTCCATCAAGTGTGCGTGTCCTGGGAGGGTCATTTGATACTTCCTGTTTTAGTTTGGTGGTCTTCAGTCTCTTGTGTGTCATGTCTAGCTCGATTTCATCTGTCTTGTCATTAGTTTCAGCCTTGTTCCCACTTGTTCCCCCATCATCCTGAGTGTGTATACATAGGGTGTGTTCCAATAGTCTATTTTGTTTAGGAAGGTTCCCATCTGAAAGACATGACCCAGAAGTATCTGTGTGGCGGCCGTAATAATTGCAGTTCCAATTCTCAGTGTGCAGCTCTTTTCTTTTCCTAGGTTCTTAGCAATCCTCCTACCCACTTTTCACACACCGATGATGTTTTCATCAAGGTCAAGGAATAGGACTAGGACATAGGAGGTACTTTTGAAATGCACTCATTGTCTTCCCTTCCCCTTTGTTGCGTTGTCCGTCAAACTGTGTGTCCCAGCTCGTCTTTCTCCCATAAGATACTGTTCATTGAAGTATTTGCTCCTGGCTTATATTACGTTATTTAGTATGTTCTCAGCAATAAAGCTGCTTTTGAGTCCTCCTCTGCCACACAGTCGGCCTTGTCACTATGAATTTAAGATAAATTGTCCTAAACAGATTTACAAAAAGACAGAAAAAAGGCAATAATAGGCAATAATAGGCAATAGGCAAACTCTCCAGGTACCAAAATTAAATGATTTGAACAGTAACAGATTTAATTGCCAAATCCTATGTTGCTACATCTATTTGTATTTAGACTTATCCTTTTTACTTATCTATGTAACCACTGCTGATTGAAATGCTTGTTTTGGACAGGGAACATTTGCAGAAGAGATTTTGTAGTTTAAAGAAAAATATTTTCCTGCTTAAATAAAGAATATCTGCCTTTGCTTTTCTAATGACAGTGGTTTTAAAAGCGTCCCAACCTTGGACTAAAGGAGCGTCCTTCAATGCACCACCAAGAAGAATGTTCCTAATTGCAACACATGAATATGATACACATGTGGAGCACACAAGAAAACTAAGGTCGCTCTAATGTTCCTTTTGATAAATGGCACATTTTTAGAACATTTCAAACCTCTGTAAGTTGGATTTCAAATTACCTTGAAATGAACGAAGACTTAAAGGCTTAGTTCTCCTGGTTCTTCCAGTCTGTGCACTTAGAGATATAAAATGTCAGTATTTTAGTGGAAAATTAGCAGGGAGATATGAAATTCACTAAGGTTATAGTGAATTTGCTGCTGAATTAATGTATTTTTCTCATATGGACAAAGGCCAAATAAGGCTAAATGGAGGTTCCAGCCGGCACTTAAACATGCTAGCCCGCAGACCTAACCTTGACCTAACCTTGACATTCCCTCATTGCACCCACCACAGCGGGCCCTTCTGCCATTTTACACTTTCAAGTGAGAATTGCATGTGGCCTTTATTCTGTCTAGCCCTTGATCATGCAGACAATGACTTTAGGCAGCTAGTTAGACTGATGGACTTGGGAAGCTTCTGCATGCATGTCAGCCAGCAGATGGGATAAAGAGATCGTTTGCCTCGTCAGGATGAGAAGCTAATGCAGGAAGCGTTTTATGATGTAATGTACCAGGCTTCAATTAAAGGAGTACATATAGGTAGGGCAAGGTTATGCCTGGATGCATGGAGTTATACTTTGATATGTACTTCACACATACTTGAGCTTTCAAACACAAGCTGCGTCAAGTATGCAAAGCAGGAAATGCATGTGTAGGCAGCAGGAAGAAAGTGGAGATCTGCTGATGTCTAACTGTGTAATGAGTCGTTTTTTCACATTCACAGCGACAGGCAGGGTCACACCAGCTTTTATGTCATAAAAAACACACGAACCTCAACATGCTGTAAAGTACAGTATTGCTGCAGATGTCCCTGACTCTGCAAACTGTACTTGTGTAAGTAGATTTAGTCCATGAATAGTAGTGGAGGTCACCTCCTGTAAAGTCACAACGATGCAGAGCTGTTCTGACACACGTTGTATTAACTCTAAAATGTCAGAGCAAATTATCCTCTTTTTGTCTCCCTATATTTCATGCCCTCCTTCTTTCCCGTGCTCTCTTTCTTGCTTGCACAGGAAATTTAGTGGGATGCTTACTCTCCGGAGGCGATTTTTCTTCTTCTCACACTCGAATCCTCCAGCACAACATGTCTCACGCTAGATCATAGCTGGGTTATGTTAGACTTCACTCATTTGCAATCATGGAGTGCGAGGGTTTGCTAACATATAATGTACCCAGGGAAGAAGTGTGCAATGCATGGAAATTCAGGCCTGATCTTCACCTGAAAGTCTAAACTAGAGCCTGGCCTTTTCCTAAGCATGAAATTAAGCATAAAGCCATGTGACCCATGTGAATAGGTGAATCAGTTCACATTAAGGACATATATTACATAACTCCCACCCCCTATTCAGCTTTGTTCTCAAAGATGAGTATATTTAAAGCACAAGGATAGAATGATAATAATATGTAGTGAAGCAGAGTACAGCTCCAGCTATTGAAAAAATATACAACCTATGCACCACTGTTATGCTTGCAGACATATTCTTTTATTACCAATGGACACTGGTATCTTTTTTCTTTATTTTACCACCTTTGCGGCTGTAGCTGAGATGTAATGTATTGAGTGAGTTGCAGTAAACTTTCTCAAAACTGCATTGCATTTATTTATTTATTTTTTCATTAACCTCCTAAGACCCGAACTCTTCCAGTGGCATGCATTTTTAATTTCTCTTTGATATTTGGGCATACTGGGACCTGATGAATGTAAAAACAAAGAATTGCCAGATTTTTTTTCCTGATTTTTGTTTCTGACAAAAATGAGATCCACATATAAGGATATTCATTTAAAATATCAATAGAACAGTGGCAGTATATCAGGTCCTTGTAGAACAAAATTTACTATTTTGGTCTAGACAACCCAAAATGTGATGTCCACATATGTGGACGCCAGGTCCTAGGAGGTTAAATTGAACTTCTGTAATACTAAGGTCCTATATGTCACTGTTTTAGTGGAGCATTAATCAGCGGGACACCAATAGCGAGCGTGTTGCATGGACTCCACACTGGTAGGGCACATTCCTCTCTAGCTCTTTTCCCTGTGCTGAATTATATGTTTTAATATGTTATATTTTGCTTTGCCAAGTATTAATTCATAAGGTTAAAGATCCATATCATAGTTTTGATTACTTTGAACAAGAAAAATAGTAATATAAGGTGCACTTTAACAGTTATACCACCCATTCATGTGTTTTCACTTGCTAAACAGGGATGGAAAATGTATTTTTGTAAGAATATGTGTTTTTGTAATTGATAATTTGTCTGTCTTAGTGGGGATTTAAATATTATAAGTGGTTATCAGTTTAGTTTATTTTTAAGTATACCTGGCTTCATACTCATCTCAGTTTTATCCCGCTGTTACATTTTATTTTGAAGTGGCAGCTGAGGGAAACCACATCATTGTTTTTATACTTTTATGTTTTTATAAATTGTGAACGAGAGTTGCATGGACTCCACACTGGGATGGAACAGGGGCCTACTGCTGTGTGTGTTCACTGATTTTGCTGTTACATCTTTCAGAAAATAAAGCCAGTTTTTGCAAGCAGTCCCACGACTGCGCTGTTGACACTACGCAGTCTACCAATTCATAAAGGCTACACTGCCACAACTACAGACTAGTTTACCAAACAGTAACTGAAAATAGACCCCTTTAGTTTTTAGATTTACTCTTGCTTAAGCATGTTTTGCAGCAGACTTGAGTTCCCAGCTACTTTAGTACATATCTTTTTACAAAAAAAACACTATTTAAAAAATATTCTTTGCCTGAATTGAGCAGATGATACTAAAATATGTTGTGATTTATTGTTTCAGATACTGAAATGTAAGGTAAGAGACAGAGGGGGTGTGAAAGGCACCACAGGTCCTTCACTGACATGGAATCAGAGGGTATGCGCTGTAGCCATTTGGCATTCAGCTCTCCAATGTGACCTATATTTAGAGGTTAAGTGCATTCAAAATGGACTTGAGACTGAGAGATGAATTACCAAAGGATTGGATTTTACCTTTTTAAGGGTTTTTCTAAAATTAGAAAACCATAGACCCAAGTCAAGAGACCCTTAGTGCCCACTTGTGTTCCTAATCCAAGACACAAAATGCAGTCATGAATGGTTGACACAGATATGCGAAATCCCATGTGGGGTTGGAGAGCACAGTCTCTTGTTCCCAGAGAGAAGGCCAGTTCACTGTGCAGATGGCCTCAGCTGTGGCACATTGGCTTACGCTCTGTTCTGCTTTTGGTGACCCTGCTCTGTGCCGACCTGGGTAACCGCTGCAGCTGTGGTGAACCTCTGCCACACACTCCCGAGCAGTCCCCCTCAATATCTGACTGTCTTTCCTTCAAAAACATACACACAAGCAAACAAGCTCTTAGTCTCCTGGGGTAATCATCGTCATCTGTGAATTCAAAGTGCCACTGGAAACATATGGCTCTCTTCTAATGGAACACCTCTCCTGGGTTTTAACTGGTACAGTAACACAAAGGACCCCTTGACTTCAGTGTTTAGCACCACCGTTTGAGCTTTATTCATAAAGAATATGTATGATAATTTATTCCTGCACATTTTTATTTTTCAGTCATATTATTATTGTTTATTAATTTTTTTTAACCACGGATGATATGATTCTTGTCTTTGCCAGCTTTGAATCCCAAGGACAGCTGAAAGATTCCTTTGGCAGCGTGGAGACTCACAAAAACTCCATTTGTTTATGCATGTAGGTCGATGAAAAAGAAACTCTTATTTACAAGCATAACCTTGGAGGAGAGAGATTTTTCTCTTGAGTGGGAATGGGAGGGGATAAAGAATAACGTTCACGCAGTAATGAGAAAAAAACAACACACGACTCTGAGGGACCATATTAGACAGTGATAAATACAAGCATAAATATCCCCCCCAAAAAGTGCAGAGTTGCAGCCCAACGTGTTGTCAAAATAAAATGAAAGAAGGAGGAACAATGAAAATGGATTAGGCGATAAATAATAGAAAGCATGAAGTGAGGTGACACAACAGAACAGAAACAACAGAACAGCAGGACGGCAAAATCGAGAGAAACCAGAAATAGGTAAGCTGGGAAAAACACTGCCACAGGCATCAGACCAATAATATATATATATATAAATGTTTTTTTCTTGCAGTACACTCAATAACTTATGCAAATAATGAGACAGAGTAATATTTAAATCTGCATTCAGCCTTAAAAAATTCAATAAACCTTAACAGCAACAAAAAAACCTCACTCTTCGCCTCATGCAAAATACCACTGGTATAAAACACTTAGAGCTGTGATAGACGGAAAGCTTTGGATGCCAATGCCGCCTTTAGGTTTTTCACCTCATCTGCTCCACACTCACAAAGTGATAAATCCAATTTCTGAATTTACAAGCAAGAGAAGATTGTGTCATGACAGAGGGCTAAAGGCGCTATATCGCACAGATAGGGTGTCTTGTAGGGCACACGCGGCAAACCCTCAATACTTGTTGACAACAACAGTTTGTTTTGAACCCAACAACGCTGACAAAACCTACAATACAAGGTTTACTACCTTTATAAATACACTATATGGCCAAATGTATGTAAACACACAAGATATTACATTCATATCACACTATTGACTCACCGTGGCCGCGTGCCTGCTGCTTTAAAAGCCTCCACTTTTGTTTGAGGGCTTTAATACAGGCAGTCAGAACTTGGCTGTATAGAGAATTGCCCTCATTCAGCTACAAGAACATTTTTTCATTAATGGGGACGATGATCACAATAATATTTTTCTCTATAGTATTTACAGCAGTAATAGCAAAGATGTACCTTAACAAAATAAAAAATTAAATAGGCTGCTTCTTTCCTTTTATTTTGGCAAACCTTGCAATCAAGTAGAAACACAATGTTACCTTAAGAAACAACCCAATTCGTTCTTCAGGGGGTCTATTGTCGTGTGTGTTGCCTGTTTACAAAAGATGAACTTAGCTTTCTGCTCTGACAAGTGAAAACCAGCTGGGTAATTGCTTGAAGCGTTGAAAACAGAAATGTGGTTGCATAGACTCTATGAGAGTGATATGATGTGAAATATGTAAATATATACATTTGCGCGACTTGTGTAGCAGCGAGATGGCAGGGACAGACTGGACCTCATGTACCACTGTGGCCATGTCTGTCTTTTATTTACAGCCTATAGATGCTAATGGACATCTTTTTTAAATCTTAGACAAAATGTTCAGTTAGTGATTAGTGATATCTATCTATCTATCTATCTATCTTCAGTGAATGGACACTTTTGTTATGAGCATGCAACTTTTAAAAAACAACATACCATACGTTTCTCTGTATAGTTATTTAATATCACAACCACTGAGACTACATGTACATACATATATAATATATTACAGCCTATTAAATTTGTTTTTTTGGCTGGGTAAGCTTTTTAAAAATCTAATCTCATAATATTCTTTGAAGAGAAATGTTGGTTGCTTGTTTAAAATAGTCCAACTGAATTATTAATACAATTTAATCTTTAGGGTTAGACGCTTGTATTACCTTTTAAGTGAGTCATATTATAACTTTTTCTGGACAGAAAGTCAACACACTTAAACCTGAAGAGATGTGGAGGGAAGGTAACAGTTCTGACTTATTGTTCCAGACTTTCAGGCTGGAATTATGCAGCCATTGGGAAAAACACCTATTAGTCTACGGTAACACACTTGCCCAACTCCGGTCTCTCTGCTCATGGGTCCACTTAGTGAGTCCATGAGGACTTAAAGCTGTTTCACAATCATCAAGTGCATTGGGATCTTTGACAGGCATCTTTTTTTCGTTATTCACATATTTCTGGAAACTTTGCCGTTGGGAATTACCCAAAGTTCATAGCGTTGTAACATTAATCGTGGGGTTACGAGAGGAGGTCTTAGAATAGAAAGTTAACAAACAATCGTAACTCTCTAAACGCAGAGACAACAGCTGGTTTACTCTTTGTGTTGCACTTATTTTCAATTTGTCTTCACTTGTTGTAGTTTTGTAGAAAATCAAGGTTTGGATTAAAATATGCCAGGTCACAACATTAACCCTGAAAAAAATTAAGCTTAAGAGTATCCAGTGTGCTGAACCAAAGTCTCATTATGGCTCCAATAACAATAATTATGGTTAAAAATAATAATTATTTTTAGGGTGGTAAGATAAAATTCTGGCGTGATTAAAGGATGCCTAAAAATGTTTGAAAATCGCCTTTTGGATCTTGGCTCTGTGGAGGGCAGTCAGTTTAACATACCAAACTCCATAAAAAGAAGGCCTGGTTCTTCTCCTTTTCTTTCCTTTTCACTCTCTCCCACTCATCCTTTCTCTTGTCTCTCAGGTGATGAGAAGGGCAGGCCTCAGTCACAGGAGGCACCTCGCAGTATATAAGGACCGGCTTGACACTCCATTCCCCACAAGATCGCTGTGACCAGTCGTGGTGGTAGTCGGGCTCGTTAAAGTTTGCCCCTTGTGCCTTCCTGTCAGCTTTTGACATTGCTTTTCTCATCTGGGAAACGACTAAAGAATCTGCTAACCTCCAGATGTTCCCGTTTGTGGATAAAACTCACCTGTTGCTCGTCGTCACCGTCACCTGCAAACTGATGGAAGAAATTCATTACTCGTTTTCTCCAGTCTGCCAGCGTTCCTGAAAAGAGACTTAACTGTTTCTCAGTTGCCTGCTCCTAAGCTCCAGCTCCTGAAAAACTTATTTTATATTATAAAAACAGTAAACTGGTCATTACGGGTTAGGGTCTTTGCTATTATGGCAAATACTTTACCTCTGAGTATTTTTATGAAAAAATTCAAAAAGGCTTTTCCTAAACAGCTAAAAAGTTAGTTTGAAGTTAGTTTGAAGTTATATTTTTGTATTTTCCTACTCAGTTGTATATAGTATTTGTATTTCTATTTTTATTCTATTGTATATAGTATTTTATTTTATTTTATTGTATTTTATTGCATTCCAGTGTTTTCTAATTTCTGCTACATAACTTTGCACTTTTGCTGTAACAAAACAAATTTCCCACCTGTGGGACTAATAAAGGTCATCTTATCTTATCTTATCTTATCTTATCTTATCTTATCTTATCTTATCTTAATAACAGCATTTCTCCAGAAACTTTGGGGCTCATTATAGTTTAGGTTGAATGCCAGCATTCGTTGTTAGTAATAAGCAATGTGCCCCTGTTTTCTAAGGTATAAAGTAAGTAGGGGATGTGTGTGTAGCACTTCTGACATCTAAGCATAACTTTGGCATGAGCTGGAGGTTTGCATCCAATCACAGACCTGGAAGCATCATTGTTAGAATATATTTGTATTAACTATAATACAACATCCATAGTTTATTTGCCATTCAAATGATGTTTCATTTCAACAATACTGTAGGTCAAACTTTCCAGTGTGGAGTAACAATGACTCTGTCCTTGCTTGTAAAGTTACAGTTTTTGTCTTTCTTCATGTCTACCCATCCAACACTGCCATCATTATTTGCTGCCAGTTACGGCTCTAAATCAATAACCTCAACTGCCTTTAAATGCCTCTCAATCTAAAGGACCGTGCAGAAAGGCTAAATAAAAGCCAAACAAAGGATGTTGGTTTATGTAACGTCGAAATGTGAGAAAGGACGGCATCAAGGGAAAAAAAAAAAAAGAGTAGCTTTTGCCATGGAAACAAGCTCATGTCAAGCAGTCTCATTTTTTTCCAAGTACAGACCCAGCATTACTGTTTTCAAAGTAATGCTGCTTCAATACTGTGGTATGTAGCCTACATACTGCGTTTCATCTGGTATAAAAAATTCAGAACATGCGTTATATCACCACCAGACCCACAGAGACATGAATATCAAAGCACATTCTCTTGGTTTTGTTTTATAACATCCATACAATTCTCTTTCTACCTCTCCTTCGCTACCCGGCCGCTCACTGACGCAACATACGTCTGCTGATTCTGTACATGGACCCTGCACTCCCATAAAACACAAACACTAATCAGTGTTGAAACAATGGCGTCAGATGAACACTCACTCCTCCTCTTTTCCCCTTCAACTCCTCCCAGCTCGCAAATGAACACAGTTGCCTCGTATGAGATGCTGCTAACTCAGAGACCATCGCTGCCGTAGCCAAGACAACACAGCATATGATATATTCCCTCCTGATATTAAAAACAAGTGGGATGAGCAGAGGGATCGTCTGGGCTCTCTTATCTGACTTCTGAGAACCTTCATCTTCCTCCCACCCTGCATCCCCGATGCTCCCTCTTGCCTCTCTTCTTCTTCCTGCTCTCGTGATCATCGCAGTGATAACACCGAGTGATGAAGGGGGAGGTATGAATTCTGGAGGGATAACGATGTGTGCTAAAGTCACCCAACTCACCCATCCGTAGTCCCCCCAGATGCTGTTCTTAGATCGACATATTTGCTATACACAGTTATTTCTTTTTTCTTGGGAACAACAGGCAGTGAAAGATACATGATTATTATCTGACTATAGCCAGTTTATATCATCTTTTCTCACATACAATCAATACCTACATGTATATGTGTGGAATTTCTTTATTTCACTATATCTACAGTGCTATAAAAAATGATTTCCTCCCTTCCTGATTTGTCACACTAACATGACTTAGGTCATCAAACAAATGTTAATACTGTCCGGAGATAACCCGTGTAAATACAAACTCCAGTTTTTAAATGATGATTTCAGTTTTTAAGACATAAAGCTATCCAAACCTACCCTGCGTGTAAAAGTAATTGTTCCCTAAACCTGTGCCACCCTTGAAAGCAAGAACTGTGATAAAGTGTTTGTGATAATGGCAATGAGTCTTTTACATCACTGTGGAGGAATTTTGGCCCAAAGCTCTTTGCAGAATTGTTTTAATATAGCAGTACTGGAGGGTTTTCAGACATGAACAGCCTGTTTAAGGTCATGCCAAAGCATCTCAATCAGACATTGACTAGGCCACTCCAAAACCTTCATTTTGGGTTTTTTGTTCTTTATTCTTTTTGAGCCATTCAGAGATGGATTGCTGCCGGGGTTTGATCACTGTCTCTTGTCAGTTTACAAACTATTTTCCCAAAAGTCTTGGGAATGATCAAAATGTTTTTGGCAAATGTGAGATGAGCCTTGTGTGTTCTCTTTAGTCATGAATAGTTTTCCTCTGAACTCTCCCATGGAAGACATTTTTGCTCAGTCTCTTTCTTATTGCATGAACACTCACCTTAACTGAGACATGTGAGGCCTGCAGTTCTTTAGATGTTGTTCTTCTTGGTTCTTCTTCAACCTCTTGGATGAGTCATTGACGCGTTCACCAATGTTCCAACCTTTCTTCATTTGTGTATAGTGGCTCTCACTGTGGTTTGCTGTGAGAACCACACAGTGCCAAAGCCTTAGAAGTCCTGAAACCTCAGACATGGCTCTGTAACCCTTTCAAGACTGGCAGATTTCAATGATTTTGTTTCTCAGCTATTTCTTCAGATTGTGGCATGATGTGTTGCTTTTTGAGATCTTTTAACTGACTTCATTTTGTCAGGCAGGTCCTATTTAAGTGATTTCTTGATTCAACAGGTTTGGGCAGTAATCAAGCCTGGGCGTGACGGGGGAAATTGAACTCAGATTAAAAAAAAAAGAAAAAATGGTTAATCACAGTTAATTTATGATTTTAAAAAAGGGGCAAGTTACTTTTTCAAGTTGCTATTTCCTTAATAAATAAAATGGTTTTTCAAAAACCACATTTTGTATTCTTTCTGATTATCTTTGTATAATCTAATCTATAATATAATAATATAGTATAATAATGTGTTTTATAATATAACCCCCCCCCCCAAAAAAAAACACGAAATCAAGAAGAGGGCAAATACTTTTACACTGCACTGTATTTACAAATGGTAAATTTGTAAATACAGTGGTAATGTTAAGGAAAGCTTGATGATCTCGGCCTACCCTACAATTAAGTTAAAATACCTTACCCTAAATGTAAGGTAAGATCATCAATAAGGGAAGAAAAACAAGAGTGACCTAATACAGAGAGTAGAGGTAGAAGACTTCCATCAGCTTGCATGCCAAATTTCTTTCGCTGTGCAACATGTTATCTGTAGAGGGGAACGCTGTTGTGTCTAACAGCTCAGACTTATAACATCCTGACTTCCAACTGTCGTTTCATCTGTAACTCGTAATTTAATCAGTGAGGGTCACATTTTTCTAACCCCCTGAACCTGACAACGAGACAGCTCACTCTTTGCAGCAGTGTCTATTACTGATAAACTTCCATCCTTATGATCTCGAGCAATCAATAGTCATTCTGACTTGTCTTCCAGTGACTGTTGTATATCTACTTTACATAACTGCAAGCAGCAGGAGAAACACGGCATCTAAAGGAAAACGTGAGGCTCAGAGGAGCGAGATCATTTTGACATTGCAAGCCAAGTGACACAGATCTTATAAACTTGGGCATCTAGTTTGCATGTAGACTACTCAACTGATATTACCTGCTGAGTCACAGATTTGTTCCCATGGAATGTCAGACTATCAGCTGAATCATGGTCACCCTAAATTTGTGACTATATCAGAATTTGGTTTGGCTGTCTTTGGTTACAAAAATATGACAATGGCCAGCGGAACTTCTCTCACTGTGTGTTGTTGTATGATCACCTCATAGTCATCACTACAATTTGTTTCAGTTTTCTTCACCATTTTTCAGCTGGAACAGTCCAAAACTGCACAAAGTATTCTTAGCCTTAGGTGCACTCTGTGGTATGTCACATCATGGCAAAATTAGACTAGTCCCTAAAGCATGATGGGTAGTGTAGGTTAATAGTACATACATAAAAAATACTGTATTGTTGCATCTTTCTGTTTGCTTTTGAAATGAAATAAAACACTGAACTGAAACCGTAACTCTCTCTTTGCAGCCAGTACAGCCAGTCCCACATGACGGAAAATGTCTCTTTATCAGTCAAGACAAATTTTGCTTAAATTGACTAACAGCCACAGAGCATGGTAGCAAATAGCTACCACCACCAGGTCAATCTGGGAATGCATCAGCTAGTATAATGACTCCTGTTGATAACGGGCAATTTTCAGACCTTCTCATGCAGCTATCTGTACCAAAATCTGTCTTTTTTCCAAATGCAGATTAATTTAAAAAGAAAAGGTTCAAAAAAAGCTTATTCACTGTGACACAATAGCTGATGTTTTTTGTGACTGTATTTCAGCAAATGCAATACCTTTTTCTTTTGCCACACAGGCTGTTTACATGCATGTAACAAATGATCTCATACTGAAACCAGATGGCAATCTGGACGTTCATCTCTCAGCCTACAGATTCAAAGCTTAACCTAATTAATTTTCTAACCTAGTAACTTTCGGTTTGAACGTGGGATTTATTTAAAAGTGTCCATAAATCAAGCATTAGTTCAAGCAGGTCAAAGTAAAGCCTAACACCAGTCAGATCAGCTGTTTGCAGCTTCTTCTTCTTCTTCCTCCAGCTGCTCCTTTTAGGGCTCACCACAGCAGATGATCTGCCTCCATCGCACCCTATTCTCTGCATCTTCCTCTGCCACACCAATCCTCTTCATGTTCTTCACTACATCCATGAATTTTCTCTGTCCTCTTTCTCTTTTCCTCTTGCTTATCAGCTCAATCTCCATCATCCATTGTCTAACATATGCACCATAACCTCCTCTGCACATGTCCAAACGATCTCAGCCTGGCCTGTCTACCCTTTTCTCCAAACTGCTAAACCTGAGCTGTCCGTCTGATAAACCCATTTCTAATCCTGTCCATCCTGGTTACTCCTAATGAAAATCTGAGCATCTTCATCTCCTCTACCTCCAGCTTGGCCTCCTGTCTTCTTGTCAGTGCCACCATCTTCAGTCCGTACTTCATAGCAGGTCTCTACCGTCTTGTAATCCTTTCCTTTCACTCTTACTGCTATCCTTCTGTCACATATCACGGGTATGTCTTATAAGGAAAGCTGTTTTTTTTTTTTTACTGGTTTAGTACCTCACCTCACCCTGATCTGAGGGCCTTCTTTGTGCTGAATCTGGCTTGATCATTACCGTGGGTCTTGCTGCTTCTCTCTGACACCTGCATTCTAGGAAATCACATAAAAGTGTGAGGAGGGCCAGAACAGAGTCATGCCACCAAATATAAACTACTCTAGATGGAAATAGGAGTCTTCTTCTGGCTATAATGGTTCTGACTGAAAGACAATTTTCTTACTCTTTATTATTAACAGCAAAAACAGTAAAAGAAATAGGTTTTAACATTATTTTTTATTGCATTTCATTTCATATAATTTATGATGCAAAAACATTTCAATTTCTGTAGAGATGCAAAATTAGTTATTATACACCCAGGCTGTTGCAATCACACAGAAGCCTCACAAACACTAAATGGACAAATTGGAAAATTCTGTAATATTGTATTCTGTGAAAACACTCTGAAGCACCAAACAAAAATCTTAAATCAGAAATGATCCTGGGACATGACTCCTGTGAGAAGTTTATCTCCGACTCATAATTTAGCTTTAATTTCAACATAACAGGACAAATCTTTACTCCATCTACAAATAACACATATTTGAATGAATCAAAGCTATAGACAGAAAAGCCTTCACTGCTTAACCCCAAACACACATGCACGAAGCCGCTCACACAAACACACTGATGCACATTCACTTCCCAGCAGCCAGTTGTTCCCTGTTTTGCATAAACCAATATTGTAATGGATAGAAAGCAATTCCCTGATGAACACTGGTATGAATAATTTAAAATAATCTCGCTGAAAACGATCGCAAACTTTTAAACTCGCTCCAATCACACACACAAAAAGTCCATAAAGAAATGTAATAGCAGTCAATAGATGTAATGTTGCAGAATCATTGTACAAATGAGATGAGTTGCTTGCATTTATATCCAATTGAATTCAATGAGACCTGAGACTGAGCTGGTTTGATTTTTGCTGTGATAGATGGCTGTGGAGCCTGCTAAGCTACTCACTGAGCTCAGTACTCTACACTGTTGGTTGTAACAGTTGAGAGGTGCCTTTGTTTTGGAGAATAACTTCCTCTAATCCCTCAGGGATGAGATGAGATAGGCATGTATATGTATTGATAATGACTATAGATAAAGATGTAGATAAATAGTTTAGCATGGGCCTTTAATGCTCTGGTTGAAAGGAATACTACATACCAATATAGTCACTGTCAGGTTGTTGGTGGTTTTGTTTTCACTATGGTGCCTAGCTGTAAGTTATGATGCCATGCAATGCTGAATGGCAAACATCAAGGAGATAACATCATCTCTTTAAAGGTTTTCTCAATTTTTGGCAAATCACTGTATTAAAAGCACAGTTAGACATGGCTGTTAGGTACATCTCGATAGTACCAGGCTAGACCACCTCTTGTCATCAAAACTGCCTTAATTCTTTGTGGCATAGATTCAACAGGGTGCTGGAAACATTCCTCAGAGAGGAAGAGAGGAGAGACTGCACATCCACCATGTGAATCTCCCAAAGCTGCTCTGTTGGATTGAGATGTGGTGATTGCCCATTGATTATTTGAGTACAGCGAACTCACTGTCATGTTCAAGAAATTAGAACTGTGTGACACGGACAGTCTTCTGTCAGAGGATGAATACACTGTAGTATGAATATAAACGAATGGAAATTGTCAGCAACAATACTCAGGTAGCCTGTGGTGTTTAAATCATGCTCATTTTGTACTAAGGGGCCCAAAGTATTCCAAGAAAATATCCTCAACACAATTACACCACCAACAGCAGCCTGAACCATTGAAAAGGTAGGATGGATCCATGTTTTCATGTTATTTACGCCAAATGCTGCCCCCCTTAACTGAATAGTGCAGCAAAAATCAAGACTCAGTTAATGTTGTTCCGATCTTCTATTGTTCAGTTTTGATGAACCTGTGTAAAAATAGCCACAGTTTCCTGCTATTAGCTGACAGGAGTGCCACTTGGTGTGGTCTTCTGTTGCTGATTCAACCCATCTGATCTGTTCAGAGTGATGTGAGTTCAGAGATGCTCTTCTGCATACTTTGGCTGTAACAAGCGGTTACATTCCTATCAGACTGAAGCAGTCTGGACATTCTCCTCTGACCGCTCATATCAAAAAGGCATTTTAACCCGGTGAACAGCTGCTATTTTGTCTTTTGGGACCATTCTCTGTAAACCCGAGACATGGTTGGGAAGGAAAATCCCAAATACTCAGACCAGCCCATCTGACCCTTCAACCATGCCACTATCAAAGTCAGTTAAAAATTGGACCAGTTTATTTGACCAGTAAAAGCGTAATCATTAAAAATCCAGTTTTCCACAAACCACTCCTCTTCAGTGTAAGGACCCCAGACCTGATTTCTTCTTCAAAGTAAAGCGCACTCTGATTGTTGAAGGGCTCTAAAAACACAAGCCATATTATTACAATCTGGCCAACAAGAAATTATACATCCACCTCTTTCAAAAGCATCATCCAGCCCTTTTTTTTGACTGGCTGTCCTGCTGCACAGTGGGCTAGTCCACTGGGACACAATGGAGGTCATATTTGGAAGGGGACAGTACATCAGCTGGACGCTAATCGGCTGACTCACCTTCACGATGCTCCCTTTTGGGATGGGCCAGAGGACTAACGAAGGGGAAAGGCAGAGGGAAATCAGACTGTGAGCGATTAGGTTAATGAAAGAGGAAAATAGAGTGAAAGGACAGGGAAAGGTGGCCCTAAGGCAAATAAGTTTAGAGGAGAGTTGAACCAATTGCACTGACAGCCTCAGAGCACCGCATTGAGACACTGATTGGCAGCGAAGAAATAAGAGCAAAGATACACTGTCAGTGGGTGAAAGAAACACTTTAAACGTCCTATTTTAGAAACTTCCATTTATATCAACGGCTGGAAGGTTAATGAAAGCAATGCTGTCACACAAAAGTTTTACAGCACTCTGCTTTAACTGAGAAGGTGTAACCTGACTGAAAATCTCTAACAAAGTCTTCTTTTGAAGCTAAGCTTGGAAGAATTTGATGTAGAAATGCAACTCTTGTTGCCAAAACCTTGAAACGGAGGCAAGCATTCAAACATTCTGATATTGACTGTAATCACCGTGAAAACTATTCTGATCATCTCCTTCCAAATTCTCCGTTAAGTAGAAATATTATTAGCAAAATATCCTTCAAATGACTCTATGACTAGTGTTAATCGAGATATTTTCTAAATTTTTTAAATTTAAGAGTTTTTTAAATAAATGAATGTGGAGGGTTCCACGGAGGTCCAAGACTGGCAAAACCAACACAAACCATACAAATCAGCAAAATACAAGAAAAACAACAAAACAATAAAAATCCAGAAACATATAACAGATTATTTTTTTTAAAAAGTGTTTCATCAAAAGAATCTCAAGTGACACTGAAAGTAATTATAGTAAATACTGTAAGGTTTGATGCTGAATGGAAAAAAAAACGACGCTCAACTATGTAATACAATATATAATAAAAAAAAATCACAAATTTCCTTTAAACACTGCTATTAGAATAAAGTAGAAATCCAAATGCTGCCTCAATATACAGTAAATTAACCAATAATAGTAATACTACTACTACTAATAAATAAATGAATAAATAAATGTAACCATGGCAGCCATCTGTTTCTGTTACTGGCAGTTATAAAAGTCAGCTGTTGATGTGATCTCTTCAGGTATCGATAATCACGTTGGCATTACCTGGCGACTACAGTAACTACTGATTATCTCAATGGAGGAACTGTGACACATACTTGCATGTATAGGTTGTTTTGGTATGTTAGACTACATGTTCAGGTAATAGTAATTTCACTCTGGCCTGTGTCTTTACCACAAAGGAGTCTAGCTTGATGGATACTGAATTTTAAAAAGGTTTCACATTCTCAGCGGCAATTTACATGTAATTTCAGGGCTAATGAGAAGTGACAGTAATCATTATCTAAATGTGCACCTTTGCATGATTGTGTGAGTTTGGCCCGAGGACATGCTAATGGTCATTGCGCTCTCTGTGTATTTAAAAAAAAAAAAAATGTGTCTGTTTCAAGATCCTGCCTGTTTGTTGACGTGAATGTTAAAGCGAAAGACTTCTACATGTGGATTTGGAGATTCTTAGTATTAAGGTGTTTGTTAGACACTAAAACAGAAAAAATCAATAAATGCTTAATATAAATCCTTGATCGTTTAACAGAGAAGATGTGTAGAATAGACTGGCTGCTTATGCTTCTGGTAATTCTTTGTGTTGAATTTGTAGAAGGTGAAGACAAAATCAAACACAGAAAACTTAAGATAATCTGCATGGATGAATGACTGAATTCAACACATGTCAGTGGGTGAAAGAAGCACCCACTGACATGTGTTGAAGTCTCCAATTCAAGCATGAGACAACACACGCAAAAAAACACTTAACGTCTTTCAGAGTTATTTCTTTGTTCATTGGCTGTTCTTTCACTTTCACTCATTTTCAGTCCAGTCCTTGTACCCGACCATTTTCATAGGAATATTTCTTGCGTCTTCGCACTTATAAGCATCAAGAGGCACCTAACTCAAGGAATGAACCAGCATTGTGTCTACATGTAAGAGAGAACTTTGGAAAGAAAACTTGAATACAAATTAAATTTGTATTCAATTTAAAGCACTTTGTTACTAAAAGCCTGTCACAAAAACATAACTCGTTCCTATTTATTGCTGAGCTCACAAAAAAAGCCAAAGATAACACAGTTTGACAGACATTAAATAGTAATTTTTTGCACCAACAAGGTGATTCTCAAAGAGCTTTTAGCTGCATTTCAGTTGGTGGTGATGGGGATCTTGTCAAAACTGATGGATTTATGAACACAGAAATGTCTGGAAAGCACCTGATTGACAGTGGCTTCATTTGTCAGCACGACAATGATCACAAACACACTGCTAATGCAGTAAAAGCATGCTTGGATAGAAAAAATCCATCACAGTGGGACAGTCATGGATTGGCCTCGCCAGAGCCCGGACTTCTGCGTTACTGAAGCAGTGTGGGATCACTTTGACAGACAATGTAACATCCAAAGAAGAGGTTTGAATGTCCTTCATGAAGCCTGGAGAACTATTTCTGACGACTACTTAAAGAAATGAGAAGAAAGCCTCCAAGAGTTCAGGCTGTGTTGAAGAATAAAGATGGTCATTTCAAATATTGACTTTTGAAATACTTTTTTTTTTAATGCATTCACCTTGTCCAGTTGAAAAAATGTAAGTACAGACCTCTGATGGGCACACCTGCACTATTTGAACGACTATCTTTCTCTCTGTTTTGTCCGTGCGCTTTATGTTTGTCGATTTCTATCGATTTCTTTCTCACTCTCAGCATAAAAACATTAGCTAGGAAATCTATACCCAACTTGTAATGTGGTAAACAGGTGGTGAAGTCTACAAATGTATTGAGTGCATCTAATATTTATCTCTATGCCCTCTCTGTGCCTCTACCAGGAGTGCAACCATTTACCTGCCACTTAAATTTGCCATTTTAATTTTAGGAATTCGGGAGCTTTTCTTTGAATATGTGATAGAATTTCTTGTTTCTGTCACATCCTGTTTGTTTTTACACAGTGGATAAAAGCTTCCCACTAGGTGTCCAGAAAAGGACAATTCAGTTTGAATCCTGTGTAGGTGATGGGGTGCGTTTGATTGCCACTCTTGTCACCTTTGCTGGAGGCTCAGAAGCACTGTTGGGATTGGGGCTGTCACTGTGCTGGAGAAGCATTTATTTTGGTGATATACTCCCAGCATTTATCCACATGCACCAATTTTTCTGAAGGGCTACTCCCCCCCCACCACCACCACCCCTACCCCTACACAGAATTATATTGGGCTCCTCAGGACATCCCAGAATTCAGCTGTGAAAGAAAACAAAACAAAAGCATGGCTCAATTTTCCTCTGTGTGCTAATGTGTTCTGCAGAGAAACAAACAAGAAAATACCTCTGGAACAAGAGGAGCCATACACTGGCAGATGTGCTTATTGATTTTAAGAAATCTCTTCCTGTAAAATGTGCGGCACGTTTAAGAACCTGCAGGAACAAAACCTCTGAAATCCTCTCTCCACCCACCACCAGCGTCTCCCTTCTCAGCAAGACCAAGAAAAAAAAAGGACAACTAAACAAGCGTCGCTGCAATAAATCCCAAAGGATGTGAAACCATCTGGACTGGAAAATGTGCACAAGCTGTAAACAAATGGCCTCAGTGAGCTCAAAAATTCACCTCACGCTGCAGAGCTGACCTGGCTCTGACCTAGGTTCCCCATCTCCTCATAACCCACTCGCAAACACTTCCCCCTGTTGTCCCGGAGATGGCAAAATGTCTCAGCAATGGCCTTTTGATCAGTGAGAAAAAACGCAGGTGTTCACAAGCCAAACGGAACATGCTTTGGTCGGGGTTAAAGGTCACGGCCAACGGCGAGATGCTTGCTGGTTAATGTCAAAGATGTTGATTTGATCCCAGCTGTGGGTGCATGGGCATTTGTGCATGATGAGAGAGAAAGAGAGTGAATTATGTTTTGATAGAGACAGAGAGAAAAAGAAAGAGTGGCAGGAACACTGAAAGAGTAAAGAAGAAAGGAAGCATGACAGAAGTTGACAGGAGTTTCACTCCTGCTTTTCCTTCTTAAATTCCCCTTTTCCTTATTTGGCTGCCAGGCTCCACAGAGGGGCAGTAAAGTGAGCCACTGCCAGTCACTCCCCCCTCCAGCAGCCTCTCAGTGCACCTTCACAATAGTGTGAAATATAATTGGACACCTGCACTCAAGGAGCAACCAAAAATAGCTCTCTGTGTTTACACTAGAGCTCAGAGGAGAGTGCGTAGTGCAGCCAGAGTATCATTGTTACCCTTTGTTAGACTGTTAGGGTGTTTCATTACTCTAGTCTGATTGCCCAGCCCCTCCACAGCACAGAAATACAACTCCCCCTATGTTCTGAAGGTAAAATTGGCATTTCAAGAGCTTTTCTGTGTCTTTGTAAATTCTCAAGCACACCAGACTGCTTGGCCTGAATCTGGTTTTAGCGCCGCTCATTCACGAGGAATTTTCAGTACAATACAAGGATTAATTCCTTTAGAGGAGAAATATGTTTTTTTTAAGTGAGAGAGAGCCTGCCATGGTGTGCAGCCTTCCTCCCACTCACTTTTAAAAAAAATATACCATTTCCCCCCTTCTTCCATCCTTGATTTTAAATGATCCCTAGTTTTTCTCTTGGTGAACCATGCCTTTCAATAATCAAAAGAGGAAGACTTTATCTTTTGAGAAGTCAGGCAGTGTGTGCTGAAGGCAGCAAAGTAAAGGGTTGCCGAATGTGTCCACACGCCCCACTATTTACAGTTCTATCCTGATCAATACACACTCCAGGCGCCGAAAACCTCACTGAACCAGATCTACATCTACACCTCTTACCCCAGGGACCTGGAGATGGCCCTCAGCACACAATTAAAATTTCACACTTGACTGCCTTCTACAGACTGTCAATATTAGGAAAATAAATAACAGCTAAGTTTAAAGCAAACATAAAGTTAAAGGGGACTAATAAATAACTTGTAGAAGTAATGCATACAAGAAAAAGGTAGAAATGTGGTTTGTCGACGCTACATAAGTCTGCAGGGTGTTCTGTGAGTCCCGGTGTCGTTTCACCATGTGTAGCAGAATTCCTTCACCCTCCTATGAATGCATGCACCAACTTTTTAAAAAAAAAAAAAATCATTAGATTCTACTAAAATAGCATTTCATGATTCACAAAATTAAAAATAATGCCTTTTTATCTTAGCCTTGGTGCAGCCCTCTGACCATCTGTCTGAAACAAGTTGCATTAGCTCCCTTCTGCCATCTCTTTAAATCAACTTTCTTGTGATTGGCTGCCCTTTGCAAACAGCAGGTTTGACAGCGGGTGGGTCTTCTGTGCTCAGAGCCAAAGCTGTGTGTCTGAGATGATGACTCTTATCAACATCATACAGGGCCAAGAGCAGAAAAAACCTCTCTTATATTGAGCTTCTGCAGCAGCCTGAAGCCTGAGCTTTTGCTCAGATTGCATCGCATAGACTGACTTCATTATTTGAAACTTTGCCCTTGGTGACTTGAGTATTCACCGTTCTAACTGCAAAGAACTACGCATCTCCTTTTAGCACAGATGTAATTAAGCAAAATGCTAACTTCAGCATGCTAATTTGTTTCCACCAACCATAGTAACATGCTCAAATAGAGTGTCTTCTAATACATATATACCTTGTTCAATTCATCCAGTCCGTGACGACACAGTAAACATGACATTACAAGTAAAACATGAAATGTAACTGGATTAAACACATGACAGCTCCTTGTCAGTCATGCATACGCTCATGAAAAAGAAAGCTTATATAGGCCTCTATACGATCCTGTGAAAAACTAAACCCTTACTGCTTTCAAAGGAATGAAGAGCGCATGTAGCAGCCAGGTGCTGATAATCACCTTCTCTTAATTAACTAAGTGTGAGCACCGCTATAAAAGCAGAGATTTTGGTAGGTTGCTGGCCTGGAGCTTTCAGGTGTTAATGCCATGCCACAATCTTATTCACATCTTCTTTTTTCAAACTCTTATCTTTTGTGTCTTCATTGTCAGTGTATCAGTTGTCTTCCCTCGTGTGCTCCTCATGGCCTCTTTGTATATATTCTGGATTTGCTGTTCACTTCCCAGTGATCACCCTTAGATCCAGGCTACGTCCACACTAGCCCGGATAAATTTGTAAACGGCGTTTTTGAAATTTATCCGCTCCGCGTCCACACTATCGCTTTCAGTCGTTTTCACAGAGTTGTGCGTCCACATTGAAACGGCTGAAAACGCTTACGTTCCAGTACTGCGCATGCGTGAAACGCAAGATGATTCTGTCTGCCATTTATTTACTTTCCGGCTCTTTGAAACGTTGTAGCAAAATGTCGAGGAAAAGCACAGAGTTTTTTAAATGGACTAACAATGAGATGGAGCTGTTGCTGTGAGTAACACAAAAGTACAAAGTTGCAAAAGCGAGTGGGAATTAAAGAATTTGAAGAAAAGCTATCTGAAGCATGTACAAACTGATATTAATCTTTAATAGGGCTGTCAAAATTGAGAGCAAACAAAACAACTGCTGTATAATGCCCTCCGCTATCTTAGTTTAATTGGTCACATGACTGCATCACATGACCAAAACGTGTCATCGTTTTCGAAAAGGCTCCAGGTTCGCTGTCCACACTGCGACGCGAAAATGGCGTTTTCAAATGTATCCGCTTTGGAGAGCGTTTTCAAAACGATGCATTTTCCTTGACTGAAAACGGCGTCTCAGTGTGGACGGGAGGCCAAAACGGAGAGAAAAAGATGCGTTTTCAAACGAAAACGTATTAGTGCGGACATGGCCCCAGTTACACAGGCCTAGAGGTTGGCGACCACCTGGAGACTGCCAGCCGCTCGAGGAAAATGAGTATTCCCAGATACACTGTGAAATCAACTGCTAAAGCCCCAGGCATGCAGGATTAGAGACCAGTCGGTGACCCAGTTGAGTGCTTATCTCACAATTTATAACAAAACAAACTTCAAAGGAAACAAAATAGAAGTTGGGGTAAGATGTGTGACGCTGAAGAGGCAAGTCGGCATGTTAAAGGTGAGGAAGAAAGAAGCTGAGAGGATTGACTGGGCTGCAGAAGTTGGAGTGTGGAGATCACGGTGATACCATCAATGTCTTTCTAGGATCCTGAAGTAATTGAAGTCAAATGCTGACTGTAAATGTCAAAAAGAGAGGGGAGGTGAGCTGCTGGCCTGTAGCAGTTTCACAGTTTGCTGAATTTCTCTTGAAATTCCTCTCTTGGTATTTTTTTACTGACACTGATTGATTTTTCTTTCTATACTTTATCTATTTTTTAAATATCTTTTTTTTTCTGTACTAAAACTTATTTCTGTGAAATACTATTTTTAGCTGTCTCTCTGTGGCTGTCTCTCTGTTCCCTCTGGTTTGGTGTCACTAGAATTTCACTTAAATGGCCTGAAACCAGAAAGAGAACACATAAATAATGAGTCAAACACATCAGTTTTAGTTTTCTCACATGAGGAATTTGTGTATTTGTGTTCTTCTCTGTGTTGCTCTTTGTGGTTAAAAAGTTGTATATTCGATATTGCATTCAAATATTCTTAGAAGTCATGTAAAAAGAATTTTTTCACAAGACTGTAGTGCTTACATGGGAATTAAGAGGGTAAATAGCCCTCAATTAACTGATCATCAGCAAATAAAAGCAGCTGTTTCAACAGTTTTCAGGTTTGGGGCATTCAGGTGTGTGTTAACAAAATGCCACAATCCTCCCAGGAGTGGACATCCAAGCAAATTCACCCAAAGGTCAGACTGTGCAATACAGCAAACCCAGCAGCTACATCTCAGTTAGCACATTAAATATTTAAGTTCATGATAGTACAATTAGAAAAAGACTGAACAAGTATGTCCTGTTTGGAAGACTTCACAGGAGAAATCCTTTTATTTTTAAGAAGAATATTACAGCACAGCTTAGGTTTGCAAAGTCAGATATGAACAAACCACAACATTTCCAGAACAATGTCTTTTGGACAGACAAGACCAAAGTGGAAATTTGCACTTCACAATGTTTGACGAGCACCAAACGCAGCACAAACACAAACTGTCAAGTACAGTGACGAAGGGGTGAGCTGAAAGACCGGGGCACCTGCAGTCACTAAATCAGCCGTGAACTCCTCTTTATAGAATCACATGTGAAGACACCTGACAGTTAAAGCTCGACTAAAACTGGGTCGTGCAACAGGACAATGATCCTAAGCACAGCAGCAAATCTACAACAGAACGGCTGAAAAAAGTGTTCCAGACCTCAGCTCAATTGAAGCCCTGCTGCTGTGCATAAATAAATGGCCTGAAACCTTATTGAACTGAAGCAACGTTGCAAAGAAGAGTTTGCTGTTTGACTAACGAAGTGATACAGGAAACAATTTCTTCAAGTTATTGTTGCTAAAAGTGGTTCCACAAGCCACTGAATCACAAGGTGTGCTTACTTTTTCACGTGACTGTAACACTTTAAAAATGCATTACAAGCACTGATTTCAAAAATTCTGAACTGTGAATAGTATGAACTGACCAAATCTGTATGTCAGGATGACCAAAGGTATCACAGTTTATACTGATTATTTTGTTAAAAATTTGGCAGCTCTTAGGATGTTTAATACTAAAGATATGACTCTTATGGTGATGCTAGACTAGCATCAGTCTATGATACTGTCTATGACAGGGGCGGTCAACTCCAGGCCTCAAGAGCCGGTGTCCTGCAGGTTTTAGATCTCACCCTGGGTCAACACACCTGAATCAAATGATTAGTTCATTACCAGGCCTCTGGAGGACTTCAAGAAATGTTGAGGAGGTAATTTAGCCATTGAAATCAGCTATGATGGATCAAGGACACATCTAAAACCTGCAGGACACCGCTCTCAAGGCCTGGAGTTGGCCACCCCTGGTCTATGAGCTGTGAATGACTGCACCAGGTTTAATATTCACCATTGTATATTCAGCAGAAGCACCCTGGGAAGTTTCCATTCACTGAGCACCATCGTTCATGGCATTTCAATATAAAACAAAAAATTAGGAGGTTCAAAGTCGCTTTATTTATTCATCTTTTGTGCACCATATATGCACAAATGTTCAACATAATGTATTCAAAACAGTGCACTGACCCACCAACAGGCAGGCAGGCATTGTCAGCATTACATTCATACTAGCTTGTCAAAAAGAAAAAGAAAATCATGAGTACTGATTCTTTATGACAACTCTGGATCAACATATTGTCAGTGTCTGTGTACCAAAGAAATGTCAGGCAGAGGTTTGACTACAGCGCTGAATTCTGGGATACTCTACTCCAAGTTGTTTTCTCTTCACCCAGCAGAAGGTTTAGTCCTCTGGGAGAAAAGCTGGCACAGGTTGGCTGCTTTGTTCTCTGTAAGACATGACAAAAGTAAAGGCGCTGCAGCTGCAGTGTGCTAATTTGTGACTTCCTGGCCAAACATCTCTACATTTTAAGATTTTAAAACCTATTTGACCGCCATGATAAATGCATCTTTTCAGCTAAACCACTTCCCACGGAGTTAGCGCTCCAGCACAGTTCCACAGGAAACCATGACGGAAACAAACAGAATGAGACCGATTGAATTTGCAGAGTTGTCAGCTTTAGGTGAGGTAAAAAGTAGTTTCCTAAGGTGCGGGGTAAATTTAAGCGGAACTTGAAATCTGCAGAGCTTGTCAAAGACTTGGAAACAATCCATTTTTCAAATGATTTCCAGCTAACTGAAACACAGACGGGGCTCAGCTACATGGGGAAAAAAAGTAAATAAATAAAAAAAAATGTGAGCAGTGGAAAGGTATCTTGTCTGTGATAGATGGGGGATTTTGACGAGGATTCGTCGTCTATCTTCCTCTCTGTCTGCCTGTTTTGCTGGAAGCAAAAACAGGAGGAGATAATTGCTTGGTCTAACTTGTCATCTTCATGCTGAGAGGTGCTCTGTGACTGTGTTGTGTCCTTCAAAGGACACTTGAACGACATCAAAACTACAAGTGGTGAGTGCAGATGAATCACATAATGGAATTTATGGGTTGGAGTTTGAGGTATTTGTTCAATTTCAGCGTTTGTCTTTTAGACCCACTTTGGAAACTGACATATGTTTTTTTTTCTGAAGACATTTTTCAAAAACATTTAAAAAAAATATTTCAGTCATCCTTGAAATTAAAATCAACCTGCAGCACAGCCGCAGCTGATGGTCATCAGATGTTTTGCTTTTGATGATAAAACTTAAAGCTGTTCTAATCTAGAGATTAAGCACAGTCATGTGAAACGGGACACCCCATGATTTGCCTTGTAGAAGCACCTTTAGATAGTAAATGGCCTGCATTTGTATAGCGCTTTTCTAGTCCATAGGACCCCAAAGCGCTTTACACTACATTCAGTCATTCACCCATTCACACACACATTCACACACTGGCGATAGCAAGCTACATTGTAGCCACAGCTGCCCTGGGGCGCACTGACAGAGGCGAGGCTGCCGGACACAGGCGCCACCGGGCCCTCTGACCACCACCAGTAGGCAAACATGGGGTTAGTATCTTGCCCAAGGATATTTGGCATGCAGCTAGGATGCAGCCTGGGATCGAACCACCGACCTTCTGATTAGTGGCTGACCTGCTCTGCCACCTGAGCTACAGCCACCCCTTTAGCAGCAATAACTTGAAGTAATCATTTGCTGTACGACTTTATCAGTCTCTCGCATCACTGTGGAGACATTTTTACCCTCTCCTTTTGCTTTTTCAGAGGTGCTCAGAGTTGCTGATGATCAGTTCATCAAGTGCATTTGATTATCAGCACCTGGCTGCTACCTTCCTTCTTAATTTCTGGAGTTACTGTAAGAGTGTACTTAGTTTTCACAGGACTCCACACATAACTGTGAAAAGCTTTTTTCGTGACTGTATGAATTGTTAAAGTGAAGAAAGAAGAGAATTATTACCTTTAGCTGTTCTGCACAGTCGTGATGCAACATTATCACTAACTTGCACTTCGTGTAGTCATGATATAACACACATGAAACATCATCTTTTATTGAGGCTATTTGTGGGATAGCATTGCTTTTTTTCATGCTGACTCAAGAAGTGTAAACTGACAACTGTTTCCAGGCTCTGTTTCGTGTTTTATGACCTACATTTATTTAACACGCATGTGACTGTAAAGTGAGTCTCTGCTCGGTACCTCCACGACTTTGGTTTTGCCTCTTTCAACCCCAGAGTACAATTAAAAAAGACAAATATCTCAATTTTTTGTTTAAAAAAAAAAAAAAAAATCAAATTTGCGACCACTTGATGCGGATCACCACACAGGGCATTTGAATTTGTTCTAAATTATAATTATCGGGCTCATATTTAATGGCGTGACTGCTCATGAGAGCAGCGAGATAAGAGAGCAGTGGGGGTGGATCCTCGTGGCATTGTGCAATCAGGACATGGTGATGAGAAAAGGTCATTTGTGCTAATGCAACATTTTTTTTTATTATGAGAAAGACGTCAGCGTTGATAGATGATCCAAAGGTCGCTGGTGTCGTCACGCCCCTTCTGTCCTGTAGGGTGATGCAGAACAGATCTGATGACTGCCCTCCACATTCTGCGCTCCATCAGGGAACAAGCGAGGGAGCAGCTCATCCGGTGGGCGGATAAGGACCTGGGTGGAGCTCACTCACTTTCATGATGAACAACCTTGTCTGCAACCTTACTCGCAATGCAAACTCACCGACTTTAGCGCAGCGGCTTAAAGTTTTTCTTAATTTCTCTGTGGCACGAAGACATATGGGAGAAGATTCACGCTCTTCTGATCTGGATCAGCAGCTTTAACAGGAATGAAAAGCCCGTGTCCTCACCACCGACACGCTGCTTGGATAAACACACAATTCATATTGAGCAAATGAATCACCTACTTGATATGCACAGGAGCAGTAATCATTATCTGGCTAGCTCATAAGCATTATACCCATAGCCTACCAGTAAACAAAGCTTATTAAATCACTTTTTGTCAATTAGCTCTTTGAAAAATGATCTAGGGTAAAAAAAATAAATAAATAAATGCTGTGAACATGATGGACGTGATGTGGGAATTGAAGAGTGGTATTGTCTTTGTTCTTATGCTTTACTTTGCCTTAGCTAGGAAACTATACACTGATAGCCAAGGAAATGACAAAGCAAGTGAGCTGCTAACAAGTGCTGAAGGGAATATTTACTCTTAGAAGTAGAATTAGATGTCTCATTTAAATGGACGCACTAGAATCAACAACACAGAAATGAGAATGAGTTAACTTTTTTGTTAAATCTTAGCTAAAGAAAAGTGCTCAGCAACTCTGAGAAACTTCCAGCTCTGTGGAAGCAGGTCATGCTGTACCCACGAGGAAATCGCATGCAAAACCACCCTGTGAGGTAATCCATCTTATACATGAGACAGTAACGTAATGCAAAAAATATATCAGTTCTGTTATAGGGTGACACTCACTCTCATCATAATTGAATTAGGAACAAAGTGATCTAAGATTAACCAGAGGTTCAGAATCTTTTCATCTACTGGTTAATCGCTTGGAAGGATGAGGCTGAAACAATGAAGCGGTGCTTTGAATCTGGCCTGCATTAGCAAAGCAGGAGCCAGGACTGCAGAAAGGCAGAGGTAAGCCATATAAAGCCAAAGCAAAAGAGCAGTGGCAGCGGCGGCATGTGGAAAAGGTGACCGCTGTTCTGCTTAGGCAGTGTTTGGTTGTCTTTTGTGTTTCTATCTAGTGGCCACAATTCAAAAAAAGATCTGATGTCTTCCTCCCGTGATGTGCGCTCTTATCACACGACACAGATGTCTGAGTGGATGCCAGCGGGCTCAGGTCTGTGATGGGAACTCCTAGTTATGTGCGGTGGCACCCGGTGCGAACGCCAGCTTCCAAAGGGCAGACAGATAAATTATTCAGCCTGAAGTTTTGCATCAGCACAGCTCGGATGGCAGCACATGAGAGGGATTAATTCATGCAACATCCATGAGAGGACAAGGAGATGTCTCAAAGCCACGAGTTGAGTGAGGGGTGCTCATATGTGTGCGGAGAGGCAAATCGCTGCTCATTATGGAAGAATTGCTAATCGCATAATTACTAATGACTATGATATCTTTGTTTTTGAGATGCAGGTGAGAGCGAAAACAACAAAGCGATGCCTCATGGAGTGTTTGCTCTGCTTCTGTCGTGCTGTTGACTGGTTATATTGTTTTCAAATGATTTTGTGAATTTTAAGATCAATAACTTTTGCTTATTATCTTGGGAAAAGATGCACCGAGAGTGTCTCAGTAATATTAAATTAAATCTAATCAAATCAAATCAAATCACAACAGCGTGGCTCTCTTAGGCCTGTAATCATTATCATGTTCTTATTCCTGCAAACGTGCAACTTTAATCAGCTCGGCTGACCACGAATAAGTACAGGCACGCCGTATGTTGATGGCGACTACTGTAAACGAGGTGTGTTTCTTATTGATAATGTGTCAACACCACGCTGGTCACAGATGTGCTCACCCGCACGTTTGCCTGAATGACTTTGACAGCGCTGGCACAGCTGAATAGATATTGTTTGACTGACATGGGGAGGCCTGTCAGAGGAGAATTAGCAGACCATTAGCATTCCATGACATTTTCCCATCCGTCCAGAAAGCAGTTGTGGCCCTGTAAACAAAATGCTGTTGTGGTGCATGGCAAGGAGAAAAGGGAATAGAATGTAATGTAAAATGGCATTGTTCAGTGGCTGAGATACCAGGTGCGCATTCAAATGTGGCTCTACAGGGCAACCTCTGGCTGGCTGAAACAGAAGAGGGAGACGATAAGGGAGTGGACAAATGGGACATGCAGCAGGGTAATTGAAAGTGCTTTGGATTTTAAAGGCCAAATGCTACCAGGGGTTATCAGCAGCAGAAACAATCTGAATTTTTTATATGAGTAACTTATTATCCGGACAAAAAGGAGGTTTGTCACGCTTCACAAAGGGTACCTGGATGGAAAAGAGATCATAAAGGCCACAAGCAAACTTTAGTGCCTTTAAAACACTGTAAAATTACTTTTAGCACCTTGTTTGGGAACCCCCCCCCCCCCCAAAAAACCATTTGGATTGTGTGCTCAACAACCTTTTGAATAAATGCGCTCCACTTACCACCAGCCGTTCCATTCACGGTAATTGTCTGTGTAATGCAACAAACTGTAATGCGGTGTTGATGTTTTTCCCCCCCCATAAATCTGCATAAACTAAAAGAGATCACCTCTTGGATATCTGTAAAGAGGCTTACATCATCACTCATGCTGCAATTCAGAGCAAAACAAACATGAAAATCAAGGTAAGAGATGCTTTTCAGATTGCCCATAATACGCCTAGAAATTCACACACCAGTTGCCACGTGGGAAAGACAACTTACTGTTTTGTCGTGTGGGGTAGTGCATACACGTACAGTATGTGTGCCACAAATCCTACGCAAATACGTAGAGCCGTGGCATTGTTTAAATTGCTGGGCAGTCACCAGAAAGCCTCGAGGCTGAAGACTCACAGTGAAATCTGCATCTTATAAAATAATAAAAAATCCTTTCCCCCAGGGTCGGAGTGTGGGAAACAATACAGTTCCTTCCCTCAGGGGAAAAAACGTCTTTCAGTTACATGGACACACACTGTAAAATGTAATATTGTGTTTAATTAAAAATATTAAATAGGCTGAACTCAATTTTTATCAATTTGTTATTAGAACTCAATTTAAATAAGTTACCAGTACTTTTTATGCAAAAACGCTGATAAACTCCATTTATTTGATTTGTCTTAACTTAGAAAAACTAAGTAAGCTGGAAGTTTTGCTTCTCAGTGCGGAAGGATGAAAGATGTGTTTTGAAAATGCCACGTGACTACCGTCCTCCTCCCTCTCGGATCAGTCCGCATGTTCACGGTGCATTTTTTATGGAATATGTTGAGCAAACCTGGAGAAGCGTCAGTTTAAGATATTATTGTTGTCATTGCTGTGGATCTTTACCTGATACACTGACTTGGTGAGTAAATGTTTACTCTTATTCAAACTGATTTTGTGGCTTCTCTTAGTTTAGCACCAGGTTTAAAATCTTGCTAGCTAGTTAGTGTTAGCCTAGCGTTGCTGCTGCCGCTGGGCTCGTCTTACTTAAAAATTAACACCACAGCCTTAAAAACCTTACATAAAACTATGTGGTGAAATTTTCTGTTGATTGTTTGAAATAAATAAGTGAGATAAGAGCCCAGACAAAATTCTTCGGGAGGTGCAGCCGTTAGGGGTGGGGTAGGTGTGGGATGTGGGGGGTGGATAACGGAGCTCTCCGAAAACGTGGAAGCACTTTTGCAAATATGTGATATTTTGATAAATTAAGTAGATATTTGAGCATTACATAGCTACATTGTCTTAAAAGGTTATTTTGTGACCCAGAAAGGGTAGTCTGGGGAAAAGGAGGATCGCATCGGCCACGGTTGTCGGAGCCTGTGCGTACTTGTAAGCGCGGCAATGGCGGAGGAGCGCCGCTGAAAAACTTATTACTTTTTCTGGGTCACAAAATAAACTTTTAAGATATTTTCAGGCGACAATGTAGCTATGTAATGCTCAAATATCTGCTCGATTTATCAAGACATCACATATTTGCAAAAATGCTCCGACGTTTTCGGAGACGTCTATTTTTTTTTTTTCATGCTTTGTGGCAGCTTTACAACATCTGTGGCATCTATTAATGTCAAATCTAGCCTTTATTTAACAACATAAGCAAACTCTATGTTACAATGATTGCACAGCCATTAAGGATCAAATCAGTTTCTGAAAAATGTTCTGTTTTTTCTCCCTCTGCTTGCTTCTTACTGTCTTTGAGGCTCGGGACCAGCACTCCTGTTGTTGGACAGAAAGACATCAGTAAGTATTTTGGTTTTCCAATATATTAGCAACTGTCAGTGACATTTATATTAATCAGGCTGAACTTTAATCATACTTTAGATCAGCCTGTTTTACTTGTTGTTTTATTTGTGGTTTGGTTTGGGGAAGTTGTTTCTTTACTGATCTTTTCCTGTCTTCTCTTATTAGACTTGAGATGTGACTGCACTATGCTGTTGCTGGTGACCACAGTTAATTCTACAAGACACGCTGTGTAAGTAAACAAACAACAACAGTTTGGTCTGCATTTCTTGAAAGATCACATCCCCCAAACTTAGTTTAGAGGGTCTACACTGTATATAGTGAAGTCTGCAAGTTTTCTAACAGCAAAATCTGTTTTGTGCCCAAAATCATTTTGCACATCATTAGAATGAAAGTTATTGGTAAATGGCCTGTATTTATATAGCGCTTTTCTGGTCCCTAAGGACCCCAAAGCGCTTTACATATCCAGTCATTCACCCATTCATACACACATTCACACACTGGTGATGGCAAGCTACGTTGTAGCCACAGCCACCCTGGGGCGCACTGACAGAGGGGAGGCCATGTTTGCATAGCCCTTTTTTAAAATGATGCTTTCATGACATTATTGTGTGTTGGGTGGTGGTCAGGGTTATCCAGACTGACAATTTGGGACATTGAATGTCACCTCTCCGGTGGGGAGGGAGCCTGAGATCGTCTAAATTGGAGTCTGTTTTATACCAAATGCAGAAAAAAATGTTTTAAGAAAGCAATTAAGTTCATGTTCCAAAAAATATGATTGTTTGCTTGCAGGACACCAGGAGAGATGAGTCCTCCGTCACAGACGGTGTGGTCAGTGAAGATGGTCGCCTGCAGGTTCAAGCTCATTGCATCTCCAACCCACATCCACTGCCAGTGTACTTAAGGGAAGTTAAAGACTTTCTTCTGCACCTACATTTGGATCACCTCGATCCATGACAGTCATTCAGGCAGTAATGCCTGGACTGGAAACAAGCATCCTTAAAATAATACAACATTCCAGCTCCTGTGTTGGAATGGAAAACAAATGTGTTGTTTAAATTAGAGACTGCACTTGTGACAGAACAACAAATATTTTATTTTGATTATATAAGTAATGTAAGTACAAAACAAACTTGTGGCAGGCCTAAACTTATTTTCAGAATAATTAAATCTGAGACTTTGTTTCATTGTAAGATTATAACAGTGATGGCAATATAATTGTTTGTTGTTCAGCAGAACAGTGTCCAGTATGTTGGCTGTTATACTTTGTTGTGTTTGAAAATAAAAGTTGGGCTCATTTTAACATCATTACAAAAATTGTTGTTAATTATTTTTAAAAATATTCATGGTACCACAAATTGTTTTTTCATTTAGTTGAACTTAACATGTTTGTCAGTAGGTAAACAATTAGTATTGTACAGTCAGAAATATCAAGTTATTGTTAATACTGCAGACTTGCAGTATTAAGTAGTAAAAATTATGGAAACTCGTTGCCTCAAAAAAACTAAGTAAAGCTTACTTAAGATGACTGTTAGGACAACTTATACATTAGTTGTCCTAACAGTCATCTTAAGTAAGCTTTACTTAGTTTTTTTGAGGCAACGAGTTTCCATAATTTTTTTGAGTTCTGGGAACTAACAAAGCTGTACAGTGTACTCAAAATGAGTAAGTTGCCCTAACTTGGTCATCTTATGTAAACTTGATCCAATTTTTTTGAGTTCTGGGAACAAATGAGCTTGTACAGAGTACTCAAAGTAAATAAGTTGTCCTAACTTAGTCATTTTTAGCTAAGCTTTACTCAATTTTTTTGAGGCAACGAGTTTCCATAATTTTTTTGAGTTCTGGGAACTAATTAGATTTTACAGTGCAGTGACTCCATTCCTCATATTGCTCCTACAGCAAGGCCTCTTTGTGTAGAAGAAGTAATTTGCTGCTTGGTCTTTAACTGACCTTTTAAAATGAGTGCAGTGTCACTTTATTAAGTACAGCTGGTCATCTGCTTGTTAATGGAAACCGATCCCGTGTCAGCATCCCAATGCGTTTAGGTCTGTGGACATGGTGAAGATGTTCTGCTGAAGTTCAAACTGAGCATTAGAAGAGAGATGATTTAGGTGACTTTGACGGTGGCATGGGTGAGAGGTCAGATGTGCTGCTGATCTGCTGGGATTTATCCACACAGACATCTTTAGGGCTGAAAGAGAATGGCCAAAAAAGAGACTGGAGATGAAAATACCTTGTTGATGTGAGAGGCCAAAGGACAATGGTCAGACTTCTTTGAGCTGTCAACAGTAAATCAAATATCTATGTTTTACATCCAAGGTATGCAGAAGAGCTTTCCTGAATCTATGTCACACTGAGCCTGATCTATAGCAGCAGAAGACCACAGCAAGTGCCACTCCTGTCAACAAGAACGTGAGGGTAAAATTCACATGGGCTCACCAAAATTAGACAGTGGGAAAAATGTCTTGATTTCTGCTGCAACATTCAGAGCAATATGAACATGTCCATCCCTTTATGACCACAGTGTACCTATCTTCAGCAGGATAAAACACCATATCACAAAGCTCACATCATTTCAAACTGGTTTCTTTAACACAACAAATTTGCATGGTTGAGAGGCCAGATGGGCTGCTGATCTACGGGGCTTTATCCACACAATGTCTTTAGGGCTGACAGAGAGTGGTCTCTTGTAGAGAACCAGTTCTCAGTAGTCTGCTTGCCTATTGATACAACTGCAAGTGCAAGGACAGGATGGATTGCTGCACCTGTAAGAAATACAAACACCTGGATAACAAAAATTAAAAAATGCACAGGTACATAAATCAACAATCATATTGTGGGGTGTGTGAGTATGAGTGGGAGCAAGAGAAAGAGAGACAGTGTCGAGTGTGAGTGTGTCTGTGTCTTTGTCACAAAATGTACTTATAATGTACTTAAAGAAGTCCATTGTCCCCCGGACCACCAAAGAACTGGGTCAACGATCAATCAGCTGAAAATACCGGCACAGTCTCCAGCGTGGATGTGGACATTACTTTTATTTTTTATTGCACAAAAGGATGAGATCATGAAGGTAAAGTGCAAACTGCATCCAGAACAGATACAACTGTGTTATGCTGCATCCAGAACTTTGGCTTTTTTCAAGCCTCTGCACAGACATCATGCTAACACTAAGCTAGTCAAGAACCCAGAGTGTTATTCAAGCTGAATGAATGCTGACCCCAGCCCAGCAGTCAAACCCTGAACTTCAAAGAGGTGAGCACTCGGACTGCAACCTCTATTTTCATCTTTGCTTTGTGTTGATACCTAAATACTAAAAAATATCACATGAGCGTCCTGATTAGGATAGAGATTTATGTTGGTATCTGGGACTCCAACCTATCGGTTTACATTGTTTAATATTAACTATGAGAGAATGGGTTCATGTCATTTTAATCACAAATATGAAGGTAATGTAACTAGTAGAATAATGAATTACTTTCTCCTGGTAGTAATTAAGTAACATACTTCATTACTGTTGAAAAAAGTCTTTTGTGTTAGATGTGTAATAGATTACTTTTTGCCAACACTCATCACAGCAAAGAGTGGAAATTCTTATGAAGGAGCCACTCTCATGACCCACCCAGTGACATCACTCTCTGGCCAATCAGTGGCATCCAGTCTGTTGACATCAGCTTAACAGATTGTATGCCTGTCGGCTCAGTTGGAGCCCAGGCTGAGTAGGTACTAAAAAAAAATACCTGGTAACAGGTATTACCACTGAGTGGAAAACCCTAAAAGCCAGATGAGTTCAGCCAGTAGATACTATTGGGGAAGAGGTTTGTTACCTGTGTTAATAGGAAACTTTTGAATTCCACACAGTGTTACAAAAAAAAAAGTTTTGTTGTTTTTCTCTTTAGTATTTCAAAGTCGTTTCAGTCTGTGTTCAATACAGCAGCTTCTGCTCAGGCTGCCACTCTATAAGCTTTCCTCGCTCAGGAGGCCCCTGCTGACTAAACTTTGGATGACTTTCAAGTCCCCCCCACACACCATTGTTACGCCTCTGTCTTTCCTTCAGATGTCCTTTTCTCGCCACAATCAACTCGCATGCTCTCAACTCTGAGAGGAAAACAAGCATGCCACATCTACAGAAGAACCACAAACTGGGAAGTACTGTCAAAGGAACAATTTGCACAACACAAAAGCTTTTGTTGAAAGTCCTTTGAGTGGGAGACAGGTGGTCACTGTGGGAATAACTTGGCTTTCTCTTTGAAAAACTATAGGGACAGGAGTGTCGAGTACTGACTAGACACGGGAACAAGAGGATTTGTGTTAAAGCATTCAGCACATAACACAGCACATTCTGTTCCTCGTCATTATATCCTTGTCTTGTAAATTCTCACAAAGCACATAAAATATTCCTTGTCTTTATTTTTTCATTAGTTGCAGGTATGGCACAAAAAAATGGATGATAAATCCAAAGAAATACAGTGGAGGAAAAAAAAGTAAAAGAAGCCTGATCATATATAAATATAGAGCACAAAACAGAGAAGAGTGACAGGTCATCATTACAGGGTGTTGGCACAGAACAAGATAAATAACATCACTGAAACACAGCCTTCTCAACAACCTTGATATTACAGCATCAAATTTCATTATTTCCTGGGGTCTTTCCAAGAATGAATTTGGGGGTGGGGGGGTGGCTTTCAGTGCTGGCAAACGTCTTCATTTTGTCACCTGCATGCAGTCAGCTTCACCGATGGTAAATAACCAGAGCCTGCGAGTGCTTTGCTTCAGCTTGGTTTGTGATTTCTGATCAGAGCGGGTAAGGGGAGAGGAAAGCCATCGACAGGCAGCCCGATTCACTCCAACAAAGGGGAAAGTTGGTGCCAAAAGGTGGCAGCTTTCCCACTGGTAATGTTGACACACTGAGGAGCCGTGCCATCAAATAGTGACATCCCGTTTCTTTCCTGACAGAGTAAGATGAAATCTTTGAAATGTGTCTGCCTTGTCCAGTTATTTAGTGAGGCTGCTGTTGAGAAATCACTCATGACTGCCAAATCAGACAGCATGGAAGCAACAGCAGTAAGGTAGACGTTTTACTATAAAAAAAAAACACACAAAAAAACTGGGTAGTATGTTTCAAGTTTAAGGTGACGGACATTTAGCTCCTCTTTGAGTCCGTTGAACTAATATTTATCTGAATGCCAAAAACCTCTGCGTCTGCCAATTTTGCCAGTACTGGTTGAGCCTTACCGCAGTACCAACCCCCGTCATTGGCACCCATTCTCTTTGCTGAATCAGTACCAAGAAAGCAGGGTGGTGTGTATAGTGATAATTAGGGCTAACAGCTGCAATTATATCGTGCTAGTGCAACTGAATGATTTTTTTTTCTTTAGGGGAGCTAATAGCACAATGAATGGCACGATGTGACAAAGCCCTTCTTAGGTTGAACAGAAAATGAGAACATTTCCACTCAGAGAGAAATGTTGGCACTGTTCCTTTTAGAGACCCTCGAAGCACCAGGTGATAAGTGGTTAACTACAAGGTAAGATTAACAATTTTCTAGGTGTTTATAGCCACAATTTAGAAGGCAAAATTAAAAATTATACGTGAATGTCTAAAATATTTTAAAAAGAAACTTTGGGATCAAATGAGAGTTGGAAACAAATTTAGTTGCGTAACTGAACAGGACTCCATTCTTTAACCTAAGATCTTTTCCCACAAGTAGTATATTGCGAGGTATGCACTTTCTGGGAATTAAGGCAATACTTTGTTATAAATCACATTTTGTCACATAGCAACGAGTCATGGTTCTATTCACATGGATAAACTTTAATCAAATTTAGCAAAGAACTGAGAAATTGTTTTAACATATTGCCAGCAATTGTGTTCAATCTGTGGCCTGCACAATCTGTGACAGACCACAACCTTAAATGCTACAGTACCTCCATTTCAGTGGTATTAATGCTTACTGGGTACATTCATGCACAACTGCATTATTCATTCATGTATTCATCAATGCATAAATGATTTTCTTTGTAAGAACTCAAGATAGAACAGCATTGAAAACTTTGCTTTCTTAATACTGCGAGACACCACCCCAGCTGACATTAGGTCATTGACTTTCCAGTTAAATGAAAGACCAGTACAGATAATTTTTGTTACACAAGGCAAATCAAACGTGTCATCTAATCAGGGACGAAGGTGAAACTGCAGTCTACGAGAATAAACAGCATCTGTGTAAGATGCACTGCAGCCTGCTCTCCTCTCCCAACAACCAAATGTTTATTGCCTTTTCCATGCAATAAAAACTGACTTGTGATGCTTGTTTTTACTAGTGTTACAGAAGTTTTTTTAAAAAAAGAGGCAATTTCTAGTGTATGCTGTGACCAGCACGACATAATGCAATGCATTACAGCCGGCCCAAACACCTTATTTGTAACGAGCTGTATTTGTCATGACTGCAGGCTTTAGTACTTCAGCTCTGAGCCTCCAACTCTGAGGCTGTTTTCTAGTGGGTTTGATTGCCGCATACTGAAAGAAAAATATAATGCAATCCAAAAAAAAAAAAAAACACATAACACCCAAGCTTCAAAAAAGGACCTTGGAGTGAAAATATGTTTCAGTGAGAGGAACATGAAAAAGACTATTTAGAGAAAAGGTTAGTAAAGATAGAAAATTAACTGCACCTTTTTCATAAAAATGCACCAATGTAGGATTAAGGAGCTGCTGCTGCACACAGAGGGAGATGTATCGGGTTATACCTGTAATGTAGGATATAACTATTGAGCAGACAATAAATATAGCAAGCATCACTTCTGGCTTGTGGTATGCTTAAGGATTGTGTTATTTTTGATTTTTATTATATTGCAGTACCTACGGTATTCAAATTATTGCACACCATTCTACAGAAAAAAAAAGGTTTATGACAAAAGTCACTTAAAAACATATGGCACTAATACCGCAACTAATAAAACAGCTGGAACAAACAGCAAATGTCATGGGTCCGGGTACAGCGATAAATAACAAAACACTTGGCAGATGCAGTCACGTTAAGCTGCAGCACCTAAACTAATCTTGAAACAACTCATTTCCCCTTCTTCCTTTAAGACCACTTCACACCTTCTGCCAACGCAGATGCTTCTTATCATCAAAATAAAGTCAGTAAACACTCTACACTAAGAAAGTGTCACACAACACTGTTTACATATTCAAAACTGTTAATCCCCCCCCTCAATTGTACTTGGAGGACTTTTATCAAGAAAGAGAGCACAGCTGAGTGTGAGCTACTCACTGGACTCACGTCCCTCAAAGGGCAGCCACACGCACAAAGGGTGTGTGTGTCTGCACAGAAATGGAAATCAAAGGCACAGTGAGAGCTGCGAGAGCATGGAAATAAACAATGATCCTTTTGGCAGTATAATTTCCGCCACTATTAGCCAGCCTTTTCTCAACCCGAGTGAAATTTTTGAATTTGCATGAATGTACCCAATATGCATAAAAAAATGAAATATATTTATATATATAATGCACCATGAAACAAAAACAGAAATGAGGTCTGCCACTGGTAAATCTAATATACACAAAGATAAACAGGAGTTTTGCATACTTTTGGTTGTTATTTTAAAGCAATAATTTGACATTTTAGGAGAAAAACAAAAAAAACAAAAACATTTTTTTGACCAGAGGAGATTAAATTTTTTTTAATTTTTTCATTTACTATGAACAGAGCACCAGCCAGTTAGCAGAGCACAATGGCTGGACACAGGAGAAAAGAGGAAGCCTGGCTCTATCCAAAGATTACAAAACATGACTGCCAGCACTTCAGCTTGCTAATTACCTCATTAAATCTCTTTTGTTTAATGTTAAGTCTAAATACAACAGTTGGTGGTCTTACAGTGATGGGTTGGCCTATTTGGAAGCTGGCTGGGAGCTTTGACGGCCACTGACTTCCTGTTGTTGTTTTAAGATGATTTTTTAGCAATTAAGGAAACATGATACGCCATGATGAACTTCAGAGGTGCTGGTTGATTGCTTTAGATACCCGTGCACAGATCCAGCTTACCTGATTTCCCATATAAGGTCACACTCTGCAAGCCTGTTTCCCAAAATGCCAAATTGTTCCTTTAAACCTTTGAGTAATCTGTTAGTATATCATATTCTTCTCATTTGCTGAGCTCTTTTGTTCTAACTGTGAATCGACCAGGTACTCCAGGATGTAAAAGGAACAGTCACCAGCACATCTTGAACTCATATCCATACTTAATAACAGTGACGACTTGAACGGGGCACTTTGGCACTTGTCATTACCTACTATATCGCCGGTGGATATAGCAACTAGCTAATGGAGATTGTATCTGAGATTATATTATTTGGAAACTGTCAAAGTCTGTGTCAAAGTCAGACATACTTGATGTTCTTGATGTGTCCAAAACAACCTATAAAAGTCTGAAAGTTCTCATCATCAAAAGCACACAGAAAACATATGTTTTAGTAAGACAATACATCTAGTAAAGAACTCCCAAGAACTCCATTTACATTCAGTGTGATCCTAAACCTTGAAATGAAAATGTCTGAGATAAAAAAACCAAGAAGAAGAAGAAAACAAAGAAAACAGAAATGGATAGCAGATAATATCTGTGATCTCTGTAGTAACATCACACAGATTGTAACAATATTGTTAAGATGCCCTGAAATGCTCATCATTCTGCTCTGTTTTGATTAGCATATTTATCTTCTTTACATGTATCAGTTTCTTATCACACCTATTGTACACAGCTTGATGCTCACACATGTACACTACCCACTCTGACTAACCCAGGCTTCCACTGAAGAGGCTACATATAGTGAACCACAACACCAAAATGAACCTTTACCCAGTTTATTTGCTTTCTCCGCTGGGTTTCCTTTTTTGTTCTTTAATGCTGTGGTTGCACTTTAAATAAGAAGATACCGAGTTTTTAAAAAACCCCAAAACAAGTTCAATTTTTAGTTTTGTTACAGACAGCGGAAAAGCCTGAATTTGTGGGAGTAGGTCACATATGTGCGAGAGAAATATAAAATGGATTTTAATATGCTGAACTGTATGTTGTGCTTCCCGTACTCCAACATAAAACATATATCATAAACCTTTGAATAGAGCTTCTTTAACATTTACAAGTTATACATTTACCAAATTGGTTTGCTTCTTTTGCTTCCACCAGCTTTGATATTTCAGCAAATGCAAAGGGAGACAACAAGAAGTAAAAGGAAGTTAAGTCATCTTTAACGGAAAAAAATGAAAATAAATAAAATAAGAAACAAGACACAAGTCCTCAAAAACGTTTGTCATAACCAACAATGAACGGAATTTTTCATTTTCTTATTTTCTCTTTTTTACAATACATGTTGTTTTTTTTAAAAACCCCGCTGGTTAAGGTTATGGTCTCAGGTAGATCTTCCACAGTCAATCTTCACAGTTTGTGTAAAAGCAGAGAAACATTCTCGCTAGAGTAATAAAATATCATGACTATTATTATGGTCATTATTATCTTTTATTCTCGTATTGTTCCATAGAAATGGTGGAGGATAGGGGTGAGGCGTGTCACCCTAATGAAGCGCCTGCAGTCCCAAAGTTCCTACTCTCCTCCCTGTACAACGCAATGTTTTATTCAGCAGTTGTTCTTTTGTTTTGTTAAAAAAATGCTTGCCCACAGGGGAGGAGAACTGTGGGAATGGAGAGTGGGGTAGTCATTCGGTGAAGTGTCTTTATCCTCCTCTATGATCTTAAACTGTTTTCCTGCACAAGACAAAAAAAACCCCCAAAACACAAAAAACAGAACAAACAAATAAACAAAAAAAAGGATCCAGAGCCTCACTTTGACCGTTGCCACTCTTTTTTCTTTTTTTGTAATCCAAATTGTTTCCAAACCTGTGCTCAGGGTCTGCCAGCACGGCCTGGTTGGCTGCCCTCACATTAAACTGTGCATAGGCATAGGCTTAGGTGCATGCACACACACACACACAAAAACGCGCGCCCTTGCACACACGCTGATACTCGCGGGCGACTGCTCCGTCGGGAGTAAAATCCGGACGCGGCACAACCCCCGCTCTCGATCTTGAACGCGCCTTGCCCTCCCATCAGCACTTGTGGGGCAAAAGAAACAGTAGAAAATAGCCCATCAGAGGAAACATGAACAGAGACTTGTTCGATGTCGATTAACACCCAGGCTCACGATTCGGTTTGTAATCTGAAGGCACTTTGTTTCATGGCAGAAAGTAAAGTGGCTTCTGTTCCACAGGCAGACCGCTGACTGAATATTCGAGTGGGGCCTCGCTAATCGGACCTTCCTCTACTCTCTGCCTGTTTTTCCTCTCCCTCCTCTGCTCTGTCTCCTTCTCATTTTTAAGCTCGAACATCTCTCTGCCTTCCAGTCCACCTGTCTACACCTCTGCTGAGCCTTCTGCTCTTATTGTTCTGCCACCATACGGTCAGTTGGCCACTTGGACTCGTGAGCACAGTGTTAAAAGATACGTAGGCAGCTACAGGGGAGTAAGCAGACAGAACTAAATGTTGTCGGAGTCCTTGTTTTTCTACAGTACAGCACCGAGCAGATAAAGAAATGCCAAAGAATGACACGAGGCTGGGCTAAAGTGAAAAACAAGTGTCGGGGATTGGCATCTGGTGCAAGAAAATGGAGATAAAGATACACAGAGAAAGGTCTGATTGAATGTATTGATAAGCAGGGAAATGTTACTTCGTATTCAAAAAGTCAGCAGTGTCTGTATTTCCTTCCGTCGTCAAAGGAAGCTTTCCGGCGCCTCGTAAAATGGTTCTTGTGCTTTACAAACTGCCCTCCCTCGACGCTTGTGAACTCCTCCGCCGGTCCGGGCTCATTCGTCGCCGACCTGCCTTTGTGCTCGTAAAGACGTTCAGAGTTCTGCGCCGACAGGTGTTTTTCTGTAAAAGAGGTCTCTTTAAAAAAAATGTAGCGCATCTTCTTTATTTACTTTTTGTGTAACTTTTTAATCACTTATTTTTTCTCTCTCGCTCATTTAATAACTGCGGCCTTTCTGTAGTCTGCAGTCCGTGGGGGGACCCCGCTGCTTTCAGGATGCATGAATCTTTGGTGATTGGATGTTGAGGGTACAGCTCACAGACGGCGGCTCTGAATATTCGCCTCTGAGATGATGGAGAAATGGGTCACCTTTGACCTTCCAGGAGGGTCAGCACCAAGGTGACACATAGCAGCCATATATGGCAGGATGTGGACAGAGCCTTGGCGCTGAGATCTAAATGGGGGGGAAAAGAAATAAGCAAACATTCCAATACAAACATGGGAAGATAACTGGTGAAGGGAATACTCTATGATTTTATTACTCATGCTATTTAATACGAAACTATGGCTTTATCCATCTGTGGCATGCTGATTCACTTCAGAAATATGTTGAGTGTGATGAATACTAAAGCTTTTCCATTTAGCCAAATACAAGACTATGCATACAGAAATATTACTAACTCAGCAGTCAATTATTCATGAAAGAGCTATAACATCATGATTATCCCTGTGGCTTTCACTATCTTTTAATGAGCTTTTAACTAGTAAATAATGGGCTGTTACCAGCGAAGAGCTCCGCTGCTAAAAGCTAATGAGTTGCTCGGTAACCACAACAATTGGTCAGTTCAGCTTAAAGATCTGAAGATTCGGTGTGCAGACGTAAAAGTCAAATTAATGCTCTCATCTAACATCTGTGCACGAGGCTGCAGTGGTCAGCATTGTGTTTGTGTGATGTTTTTGTTCTGTTTCTGTTCTGGGCTTTAGGTTAAATGGTGATTTTAAATTCACTACATACAGCTGAGGTCAGAAGTTTAAATACAAGCACCATGGGGATGAATGTCATGGTAATTATGGGCTTTTAATGATTTCTTTAAAATGATTATACAGCATACATCTTTAATTGCTGAAAAACAAGAACTGGATACACAAGTTTTAAATTATTTTGAGTTTTCTCTACTCCACACAGGGTCTAAATTATATATACAGGCTCCAATACATATGTAGACCACCACTAATATTTGGACTAGCAAGTTGCACTCTGACAAGACACTTTTAGTAGACATCAACAACATTCCGGATATTTGAGGGTTCTTCTTGGCGGGATTGGCAAGATCCTTTTAAATTGTTTGGTTTTCTGGCACAGTCCTGGCTTTTAAGCATAATCTACATTCAGGAAGTTTAATGTTAGCCTGCTTTATCCATCCCAAAACCAATTTTGATATACGTTTGGGATCATTTGGAGGTAGTTTATTATTTTATCAACTTCGTACAGTTTCCACTTCATGGCAGGCTTGAGCATTGGTGGTTCCTGGGTTGTTCGTTAACATCCTAACCAATTTCCTATCATCTCAGAATCACACTTTGGGTCTTGTACTTATGTATAATTGTTTAAACTGATTATACGCAGTTGTTTGGAAAGGGCCCATTAAGCTTCTGAAATAGCCTTTCAAAAACCCCGACCTCAACACTAGTCAAAATTTGAGGACTATGCTTAAAAGCGAGGTCTGTGCCCACAAACCAATTAATTTAAATGAACTCTACTAATTATGCTAATATAGGTGGTCAAATATCCAAGCAGAATTATACCAAGCTTGTTGATGGCTACTAAAAGTGTTTGGTCGAGGTGCAACGTGGCAAGGGACAAGAAGCCCCAAATTAAAAGCCCCAAATTAAAATTACATTCATGTGTATGTGAACTTCCAACCACAAATGAAGATGACTGTGAGGGACTCAGTACTATCACAGGTGTATCCCGTGTCTTTCCTAAAGTAAGCTGGCTCCAGACGACCCTGCCCACAATAGCTGGATAAAATAGATGGATCTCCTGCTGTGCAAGAAAGCAAATATACGTTTTCTCCCATATGTTTTCCACTGTGCTACTAACCTCCTTGAACAAATCCTAAAACAGACACAATGAAGCATTTTTCTTTCTGAGCTGGAAAATCAGTCAGAAGTCATCTCTCATCATTCCTCACGAGATCTTTCTCAATTTTCCCCTCTCACATCACGCTGAATCATGTAAGATTCATTGCGTGAGATTGAATTGCATAATTCATAACATTACTCTGTCCTCAGCCCGGGCGACTACTCCTTTACTTCCAAAATGAATTAATGCTGTCGCTTTGAATCATAATGCACCCAAATGAAAAATAACCTATACAATAACAAACTCACAGCAACAAAAACAATGCATCTTGCAGACCGAGATCACTGTCTCTGATTGCCGTTAGATGGGCAGTTATTTTCCACCACGGACGTGAAAAATGAAAACAGATTATCTTGATTCATTTATGGCATGTTAAAGAGATGTCTAAGTCTGAGCGGCTTTTGGAAATAATTCCTCCAGAATAAATAACGTGAATTAAATCAAGGGAACTGTATTTGTCTGCCAACCAATAATGCTCTGTCAATTGCAGGCTATTTTCCGTGTCCTGTTTTCTGTTTTTTACCTTCTGTTTGTTCCAGCAGCGCAATTACAGTACTCCACTCAGCCAGCGCGGCTATCATTCATGTGATTACACACCCTGTTGCCATGGCAACCATGCTTTCCCCATGAGATGGTCGTTCAATGCTGCCAGCTGTCTAAGATTAGATCCTCTCTCATAAATCTGAACCTTGTCCGGTGAGGTAGAGAGAGAGTACCTGAGACTTAGATAAGAGGGACAGAGGAGAGGATGGAGGAGGCGGATGCGTGGTGCTACTCACTGGGCGGCGGGTCTCGACACTCCCCTTCCTCCAGCGTGATATCATCAATAGCAATGTCTCCTTCAATGCCCGGTCCCCGAATCCCTTGAAGTACGACCTACAGGGAGTAGCACAAGTCGTCATATTGAATCCTGAGAGACCAAAATACCAAAAAAAAAAAAAAAAAGAACAGGAGAAAAAGGGAAATTTGAACGGCAGTAAGATAAAGACTGAGTCAATGCACAGTGTAATTTAGCTAAATTACACCTGGGAAAAAAAACCTTAAAAAACACAACAGCAGGTGGCAAGTATTTGCTTATAATGCCACAAAATTTAAAACCAAGACTGTTGGAAGCTGCAACTAAAGTTACCTATTTTACAACTAAAGCTGTAAAAATGATGGAAGTTCTGCAGCTTTTCATCATCCACTCACAAAGTTCAGGCTTCCTGATGGAAAAGCACGTCATACCAGACAATTTGTGTGGATGCCGGCTACTTCTCACAGCTACATCAGTGTTTAGCCCCCAGGGAAGCCAATACCACACAAACACAGGCAAAGAAGAAAATAGAGGGCACCGAGGGAAACGCTACTGCATATTGAATGAAAGTTTTTTTAGGCTCACCTGGAAAGACGATGTTGGGTGGATGCTTACTTTGGCCTGCTTCCAGCGGTCACCTTGATTGCCACTTAGCGACCACACGAGACCTTCTGAAGCCGTTTGACCCTTTTGCTTTAGGAATGCATTTAGTGTTCCTGCATTGAGGAGAGAGACAGTTGGACGGTTGCCAAAATATTTTCTAATGGCTCAAAAGAAAGTATTCATATCTTGGAATTATGGCTTAATAATCATTATATGTTTTCATTTTATAGTGCTAACTCCTTTTGTCCTACATTTAAAGTACTTCCTCTATTATGCCCCAAATGGAAGCTCACTATTATTTAATTTAAGTAGGTCATTAGAAATTAAGGTAACTGGTCGATTGTAGCCACCTCTCAGCAGTGCATGAAATCCATGTGAGGGGACAATTAGGGTGTGCAAGTGGAGGCCGAATCACATATGTTTATGTTGGAGTAACAAATATATGTATGCTTTTGCAGAGACATTCAATAGGGTATACATTCTCCAAAGTTTAAAATTTTAGGTGCAGCAGGCAGAAAAGAGATGGAAAAAAAGAGAAAAATAGCAGAATTCCAAAAATAGAGAGTCGTCTTCCGAGAGCTCCCCTTCTCTAAGCCACAGTTACAGGTAAGTACATCTGCTTTAAATACCTTTTCAACTTTATATTGACTATTGAATTCTTCATTTTCACCAGGTGACAGTCCTTTGTTTGACATATTACCACACTTGGTTTTACCGTGCTATGCGGCCTTTTTTCAACCCAATATCACGGCAAAGCGTTGAATGGACACGGTGGACTGGCATGTCTATTACACGTTTTCCCAGGATACTGGGTTGCTTTTTGCTGCTCCTTATAGTGCTTTATAGTTCTAAAGTGATCTGATATGAAAAGATCCGTTACAAGGCAAAGACTGCTGTCACAGGCTTGATTTTGTAAAGTCTGACATGCTGTCAGGGGTTCAAGAGTATAGTTCCTTGTAAGATCATTTGAATTACAATATGCCGAAATAGGAACATTTGTCAGCACCAACCACTGTTGTACTTCATGTACAATTCCTTCAAAAAGTAATCAGACATCTTAACGTTTTTATTAATTTTAAAAAGAATAAAATATGCAGTCCACCTGTGATAAACTGATGTGATTGGACATAAAACAATCAAAGGCTCCCAGAAGTCACACTGCATGTCAGAACTAAAACCAAGACATGAGGTCCATGAAGTCTCTGTTGACCTCCATGACAAAGCTGACCATGTAGAGTTCAGCTTGGGTAGTTTTGCTGAACAGTCAGTTGGTTGTCCAGTCAAATTGCAAAGGGTCTTAATTGGGGATGTCCCCAGGAACTCAACTGCAACTAAGGGTCAAAAGATCAGTGAAGAGATGAGAGAACCAGCCAGTAGGACAACTAACTCAGAAGCAGTGCACAGAGAAGAAGGGAAGAAGTCTTGATTAAAAAGTAAATGACAGCATTTTTGGATACTGTCAAATGACATTTAAAAGCCTGAGAATAAAGATGAATTTTCTCATTGCACAATGCTACTGCAATACCATGGTTCACAGCAGCATCGTGCAATGACAAGGAAACTGGTCGGGGTCAAGGAAAGGATAAAAGCCAGATATCTTAATCAAAAGTCTTAAAAAATCTCACCAAAAAATGTCTCTTTTACAACAAAAAAAGCTGCAGCCCTTTTTTCTAAGTGGGTCTATATTATATACCACCTGACCATGTACATTAAAGAACTCCGTAGTAATCTGTTCCAGATTAATTCCAAATAAAATTGGGCTTCTGATCTAATATTCACCTGTGTATCCCGCATTTCAGATTTATGTATTCTTCTGAATACGAAGCAGAGCCAAGCAGTAGCAAAGGTTAAACTCAGGTTATATGAATTGATACATCTATTAAGTTAGTGTCTGCATGCAAAGATAAATTATTCTCTCGCTCATGATGGTCCAAATTAATTATCACTAAAGGGCAATGTGTGATGAGAATTTCTCGATAAATGGAAATACTTTCCCTCTAGAGGGCAGTTCTTCTGAATTTATCATTAGTTTTAAACTATTTCTGCCAAGTTCAGTTTTCTTTCAGCTCAGCTGGATTTCCACTAAAGCTACAGAAAATAATCCACTGAGTGTCACTGCCAGCTCGATATTACAAAACACAACATGACAGATCTATTTCAGCTGAATTCCTATATCAGTTAACAATAACACAGATATACTGGGTGTTATTGAGACAGAACAGACTATATACCAAGTCTGCATTAAAGACTACCCTCAGTGAGGTCTCTTGTCTGGCCCCAGGCTTTGATATAAAACTGTCAGATGATGACACTGAGTGCAACCACTTTTCCCTCCTTTACAAACATACCAATTGTGTGTGTGTGTGTGTGTTTGTGGTATTTTTAATTTTCCATGCTGGAACAGGGAGTGCGTGTATGAGAGAGAACATCATCTTTTTTGCAGTGGGCTAACAGTAGCAGCATCCAAAGACTCAAATCAGGTTAGCACTGACACCACAGCGAAGCTCAGTGCGAGCAGTGCTCTGAAGTCAAGTGAATTTCACAAATATGGGAAGCAGCAACTTTGCGTTGACTCAACCAGTGAGGCAACCTTTCATTTGATGCATCTTTGCTTCAGCTAGATGCCTCATTACTGGTAAGCCCCCACCCTGGATAGGTAAAAAAAAAAAAAAGAAGAGGGAAAGCTACGCTGTTCACACTCTCTCATCAGCACGGTATACACTCCCCCCCACGACAGCACAATCTCCAGTGAGAGATGAGCTCTTGTACAGAACATGACCCGCGGTTTCATCTCCTGTGGAAGTGTTTAGGATGTAGGAGGATTCTTGCTGAGCTAGCTGGCTTACATTTTCTTTGAACTCATAGCGATGTAGGTGGTTATGTCAGTGTCATCACATCCTGAGCAAAGGCATATGCTGTATATTCTTTGGAGTACTTTTTTTTTTTTTTAAAGGAATACCTTTGGCAGACACTTGTGAAATTTAAAAAGATCTGAGAAGAGAAAGATGTGAGTCTGGTGAACAGTGGAGAACAGCTCCTGGAAATTTTTCAATTATGCAGTGAGGATGGTAGAGAGGTGGATTGAGGTGCTCTACCACCCTCCTTGCTAATGAAAAGATGACTCAGTTGCTTCTCAGAAGGTCAGGCTTAACGCGCGCTTGGTTGGTGTGCTTTGCTCGAGACTTAATCCTATAAACAAATGCGACACGGGCTCCAAAGGCAAACTTTGATGTGCGCTTCAGTAATTAAGTGTGACCTTGTCTCAGGTATCCACCCGCTAGCTAACTATGGAGGAGTTTCTTTGAGCCTGTGCCACTGTTCACATCAGTGTGTAGGCATGACTCTTTATCGACTGATTCTGGCCTTCAGCGATACCGTGCCACAGCCTGACTGTGACTCACGTCAACGGCACCGTGCCAAACAGTACCGAAATCTTCAAATTTCAAGATGGAGCTTTGCCTCATCGGGTGGTTTTGTAAGCCACAGCTTTAAGTGCAAAAAAGAAAAAGAAGAAGAAGCTCTCAATTATTTAAAATGCCAAAATTCCCCCAGATAACAGAAAATACGAAATGCATATATTATTTGGGCAATTTGTCATAAGCATTTACTCCTCTGGGAAGAAAATATCACAAACCAACATTCCTGAGCTTGGGGCAAATGTTTCTCACGGACGGAGAGGCAGAATACCAAATGAAGCGCCGCTATGGAGGATCTGAGCTGGGTTTCAAGTCCTTGACATTTAGCCCATTCATCATAACACGCCACAGTCTGGGCATGGGCTTCACCACAGACGGGGAGGGCAGGAGAAGAGAGGGTCTGGCTGGCGATCAATTTGAGCAAATTGGAAATGTCACGGCCTACTCAACCTCAGCGGGGAGCCGGAGGAGCTCTCATCTCCCTGCTGAGTCGCCCTCCAACACCTCTACCCTTATATTCTCTCCACCTCCCTCGCCTCCTCCTCTCCAGATGTTTGGTCTGGCCCACCTGCCTAGACATTTCCACTCTAGCTCTCCCCTGAGGACACCCGGAAAGGAGGCTAAATTTCAGAGCATATGCAAGCCATGTTATCAACTCCAGTGTAATACTTAATGACTAACCTCTCTCAGCATGTTTTGCTTAATTAAAGATATTGTTCTCTATGTTTTAGAATTAGCATTTTACAGGCAGGGTGCTCATGTTTACGCTTTGTTAGTATCTGCATTTCCCATTTCTGCCTTTCGTCCTGTTATCTCGGCTACCTGTTGCTAATTTATTTTCATGTAAGTCCATTACAGAAATTCCAATTGTCAGCTCCAAACACAAGTTAATGGAAATAAGTTAATGGGATGGGTATGCTCCTTAGTCAAAGGTGGATTTGTGGATGTAGATAAAAACTTTAGACTATACAAATAAAATAAATTATTTAGTCAGTATGTATAAACTAACCATGAACTAAATCACTCATATAAAGTGTCTCACAATATAATGTAAATAAAAACAGAATGTAATGATTTGCAAATCTAATAAACCCACATCTTTAACAAATCAGATGTTTGAACTGAGAAAATGTAATATTTTAAGAAAAATAATAACTCATTTTGGCAGGCTTTCATTGAGAAAGACATTGCAGCATATGTTACTCTAAAACCAGTGTATATCTTTGGGCATGGTGGCTTTCCAGATGTGCAACTGGCATTTCCATAGTCCATAATGCACCCACATACCATCTGAGATACATGCTTTTGAACTGATAACAATCCCTTTCCTCTTCAGTCCAGAGCATGCGGTGTCCATGTTCTCCAAAAAGAATTTCAATTTGTCTGACCACAGTTTGGCCTTGGTCCATTTAAAAAGAGATTTAAAATTGTGTTTCTGGATCATGTCATCATTCGGCTTCTTCTTAACCTGCATTTGTAGACGGCAAGGTGAGCTGTGTTCACAGAAAATGATTTGTGGAAGTGTTCCTGAGCCCACACAGTGAGAGCCCAGAGATCATGGGCATCCAGTGTTGACTTTTAACTGTGTCACTTACACGCAAGTGAATCTTTTCATGATATGATTTACTGTATATGAGATATTTAAAATCTTTGCTATTTTATGTTGAGGAACATTATTCTGAAATTTCTGCCCCTCTTTACTTCTGAGAAACGATGTCTCTCTTTGATGCACTTTTTTTACACCCCTTTACATGTTGCTGATGCGTTGCGTTGCTACCTAAGCTAACTAGTTGCAAAATGTTGCTCAAGCTGTTTCTTTTCACTTTTCCAGCCTTTTGTTGACCCCATCCCAACTTTTTTACAATGTGTTGTTGCCATCAAATTCAAAATGGGCTATGTTTTTCATGAAACAGTAAAATGTCTCAGTTTAAACATTTTATATACTCTCTGAATGAACAAAATATGGATTTATGAGATCTGCATTTTTACATTTTACACAGCATTCCAATTATTTTGAATTTGGGTTCTTTGATATCCATTCGTGAGCTTGCAAAAATTGAACGAAACTATTCACAATGACATTTGTGTCTAACAGTAGTTAAACAAGGAGAGCTCATTGTAGATGTCAGCACTTGAATTTGAGTTCATTCAAGGAGACCACAAGCTGCCGGGGGAAAATGAGTACTCCCAGTCTGGTTGCGGGTGACTGCTGGAGATTGCTGGCAGTCGCTGTGAAATCAACTGCTAAAGCCCGAGGCATGCAGGGCTAAAGAGCAGTCAGTGTTGGATTTTGCAGACAAGTCAGTGTCCTCCATGCAAACCGGTAGCTGGTAACCACAGCTGTCTGCTAATGGCCACAAAAATCACAAGTAGGTTTTCAGTGCAGTTCTTTGTGACTGATTTTATCCAACGTTGGGGAATACACATTTTTTTCTTTGTGACCAGTGGTTACCAGGGGGATCAGTGACTGGTGTCTAGTCCTGTGTCACTGAGGCCTTGATAAAGTTTGCGTTTTATTACTACTTGCATACTTTACAAAGTCCTGCACTTAGGTCCCTATCTCAGAGTTTATAACAAAACAGACTTCAAAGGAAACAAAATAGAAGTTGGAGTAAGATATGTGACGCCGAAGAGGCAAGTCAGCTTATTAAAAGGTGAAAAAAGAAGCTGCAGAAGTTGGAGTGTGGAGACCATCAATGTCATTCTAGGATCCTGAATTAACTGAAGTCAAATGCTGACTATAAATGTCAAAAAGAGAGGGGAGGTGAGCTGCTGGCCTGTAGCAGTTTCACAGTTTGCTGGACGTCTCCTGAAATTCCTCTCTTGGTATTTTTGTCACTGATTGATTTTTCTTTCTATACTTTATCTATTGTTAAATATCCTTTTTTCTGTACTAAAATATATTTCAGTGAAATACTATTTTTAGCTGCCTATCTCTGCGGGTGATTTCCCTCTGGTTTGGTGTCACTAGAATTTCACTTAAATGGCCTAAAACCAAAACAAGAACACATAAATAATGAGTCAAAGACATCAGTTTTAGTTATCTCACATGAAGAACTTGTGTATTTGTGTGGTTAAAAAGTTTTATATTTGATATTGGATATGAATATTTTTAGAAGCACAAAGTACACCGACTGTTTCCTCTGAGATACTGTGCCTAAAATTCTGTCATGTTTTTCGTACATGTGCAATCATGTGAAAACATTTTTTTTCACAGGACTCCATGCAGTCTTGTGAGAAACTAAGAAGACCCTTACTGTTTTCCACAGGAATCGAGGCAGTACGAAGCAGAAAGATGCTTCTAGTCAAATGCATTTGATTAAATGAACATCAACCTTTTGGCAGTTTTCAGGCTTTTAGGTGAGTGTTAAAGTGTCACAATCTTCCCAGGAGTTGATATCCAAGCAAATTCACCACAAGGTCACACTGTGCAATGCTCAGACTCTACAGGCCTCATTTAGCATAATAAACGCTAAAGTTCATGACAATACAATTAGAAAAAGACTAAACAAGTACGGCTTGTTTGGAAGAGCTGCCAGGACAAAGCTTCTTCTTTCCCCAAAATAATATGGCTGCAGGCCTTAGATTCACAGATTAGCATCTACAAAACAAAACAACAACAAACAAACAAACAAAAAAGCCCTCAGAAGACTTTTGGAACGAAGTCCATTGGACAGACGAGACCAAAGTGGAGATATTTGACCTTACCGTCAATAGACTGACCCACGAATCACAATGAATTGAAGCAATGTTATAAAAAAAGAAGAGTGGGCTACAATTCTTTCACAACGATGTGAGAGACTGAAAACATCATAGAGAAAAGATTACTTCAAGTTATTGCTGTTAAAAGTGGTTCTACAAGCTACCGAGTCATAGAGATCTCTTAGTTTTTCACAGACTGCTCAGATGGCTTTGAAAACTCCCTTTTTCACATGACTGCAGATCATGCTGTCATTTAGATTCATTGTTTTTTATTCCTATTCCTTTATCGCTTCCAGCTCATATGCCAACATATGCCAATATGCCTGTTTCTCACTGACATGGCTCTGACTCCTAAACTGGACCAGTCTGGGCGCATAGACCATTTCCACATTCTCTCCACCGCGATGTTCTTTCCACAAAAATAAGAATTAAGTCATGCAATGAAAAGCAAAGCTGGTTCTGCATCAACACTAGTACTGGTGCTTTAAAAACGACACAAGATAATCCTGCACCCACATCCGCTGGTGACCTTTTTTGCCTTATAAAAGTGTGTAGTAGCTGATGATAGGGAGTTAGGTTGGGACAGAGAAACCCTAGAGGGCTTCAACAATGTGTAAACTGCTATTTTTGTGCTAGAGCAAAGCTCCTAAATGCACTGAGCGTACAAACAGCCAACATTCAAAGCAGGAGTGCTTGTGGTTGGCTGATTGGGTCTCTGGTGAAGAGAGTCAGATGTAAGCCACAGAGTGCTCCTTCAGTCGCTCCGCCATCTTCAAATGGGCCATGCAGGGTTGTTATCTACATTGTGAGATGAATGTGAGGGCTAACACCCAGAATCTGTGCGCACACCTTTTGAAGGAGTGTGTTGCAAAAAGGAGATATCTTTTACTTGAAACATCTGACAGCTACACTTAGAAATTTTTGGAAAGAAAGCGCAAAACTCCACACCAAACACACCACTGGGAGAAACTCTCAGGAAATGACTGCAATTCTGTTGCTTAGAGGAAAAAGTGCTGCTTTCTTTTTTCTTGGCCGTGACTACTGCGTTTCCTCTCTCACAAACAAGAAGTCGTTCACAAAAAGAAAGAAAAAACTCCACAGTGAAACACACATGTGCTGGACACCAAAACCAAGAACCTCATCATAATTAAAGCCAGCGGTATGTCCCACAGATGCTTGATGACGTACTCTTTTAGAAATAAAATTTCATGTGGTGTTGCCTTACTGACTGTACTTAGTTCCACGAGAATAAGAAAGCAACTCCTTTATACAGGAGAGAACTGCCAAAGCAAATTGAAATCCACTCAAAGTTGGTTTCGCTGTTTTATCAAGAAAAAACGGGGAGCAGTGATAGACTTTAAAAATTTTAAGAAATTAAGCAGTGGCTTTAAATGAAGGCAATCATTCTTACCTATGTGTTTCCCATACATGTGGTAGAAGAAGCCAAAGCAGTAGGCAGGTGGATTGGTGATACCGTAAGGGTTTTTAGGTGCTACGTTGAAAAATGGACTTATAAGCCGTGCTTGGTCTCCTTCCTTGCGTGGTCTTGACGTCTCGATGTACATGTAGAAACCTTGAATTGCATAAAAAGACACATGCGGACACCAGAGTTACGAGAAAAAAATAAAAGGGGCTCTACATTTTCATAAACTGTGGTCTGATCTTTCAGTGCCTTCTCATCCTCTCGTGTCAAATACTCCTGTTTTATCAGAAGAGACGGCTGTTCTTTGGATTAGGTCTTAAACCAATAGGTGTGGTAATAGAAAATGCCAAGACCTGATGGTCTAATTTAAAAAAGCAGAAAAGACTTATTAGAAGTGTGGCAGTGGCTTAAGTCACAGGTTTTGCAGCTGTTGCAGCTTTCTCATAATTTGATTTTTTTTTTAATTACTTGCTGATTGGTTTTGCCTTTACTCCCTTTCTACCTTTGCTTGGTTAATTTTAGCCATCAATCCTACCTGGGTTCATGAGATTAATGCAGCAGGTTTGAAAAAAACAAGCAAACAAACTTTAAATATGATTAAACGCATACAAAGATCCATATATGATATACTGGGAGTGAGATCTGTATGAGAGGAACATAATAGAGCGTCTAAATCAAAACTATTGACACAGTGTGATTAAACTAATAATACAGTTTTCATGACTTTACTAAACAAACTCGTCATTTATTGGCTGAGTGAATGCTGACCCCGGCCCAGCAGCCAGACCCTGAACTTCAACAGGTAACAAGCAGATGAGCAGTCAGGCTGCTTCTTCCATTTCAAGCTGTTTATATTTAGTATGTCTTATCTAATTATATTCATATATATTTCTCTGAATACTTATGTTGGCCCCATCAGCAACTTCACTGTCCCTGACTGGGAAATGTCACAAACAGCGGTTTCTCTTTGAATCACTGACAAATTATTTTATCACTGTAAATATTGCGGTAATGACACCGTCCATAATAAAGATAAGGGCCAGGGCCCACTAGCCGCAATAACCTGGCACAGATAGAGATGATAACAGTGAGGTTACATTTATGGTCCCTTGGTCTGACAGCGGTGGACAGCAGCAGTGATGCCTATAAGTCAGACAGCCCTCTGCGTGCGAGCCAAATTATCTGAAGCCAATCTCAGCCCAGCCACAGGCACAGGCAAGGTAGCTTGTGAGCCGCTCCACGACCCTCCAGCCAAAATCAAATGGAATATCTCCCTCAGTTGAATCTCATATTAGATAATTATGCACAAAAAAATGAATGGGGCTGCTAATGAAATGCTGGACATTTTGAAACCATTAGGTGATTAAAGCCAATGCATTATTTACTGCCTCAGCTGCTGCTGCTGGTACCGTAGCACCATAATAGGCACCTACTGTATATTTCACCATAGACAACTTCCATCAGAGGATTCATTAAAAATCCTCTAAAAGACTCTTGCATATCCAGTTTTCTTATTTATTTCTTGAATATGCAATACCTGTACATGCGGCTCTCGAGAGCGAATGCTAAACTTACTATGCAGAGTCTAATTTGGGTGCCATGGAAACAGCAACGAGACTCATTTAGAAGATTATGATCAAGGATACTCACTGTTAGTTTGTGCAGCATCAAATATTTGGTGACACAATGAGCACAGCTGAAATCATCTGCTTTGAATTGTCTCATCTTATTTCTTCGTTTTGAAAAGTGACACTTGATTTTGTTTGTTTGCAAATAAACATATGAAATAATCAAAATGCTATGTGTCGTGCACTGACCGATAATATGATAATCACATTGCTTCACCGTCCCCTGGGGGCATTTGTGGATTCATTCATTGTGGATGGAGCACATAAGAAACAACAGTGTCCATTTAAATGTGTGCATTCAACATGCTAATTTCTAATACAACAAGCAGGTAGACTTTTTTCAGAGGCTCGCTGACAGCTGGCAAGAATGATCACTAAGGCCTAGACCAGCTGTGGTTTTTACTCTTACCACAGATTTTTGCAATATCATTGCTCAGCCGTACATATAAATCACAAGATAAGAAATATTATGAAATTACCTTCTCACTGGTTAGTGAATGTTAAGGTTGGTCATGATTTGTGTTATACGCAATATGCAATAGATTTTTTTGCTACAGTGTCCACTGTAATTGTAGCCTATAACATTTATTCAGAGAAGAGAAACAATGTGAGGACTTGGCAAAGACACTCTTATCATACATGATAATGACCCCGATTGCATTACAGCAACGTGGCGATCAATACACATTGTAAGCTCATCTATGATATATCACCACATCTGTATGACTGAAGGTAAAAAAAAAATATGCTCCAAGTGGACCTAACCCCTCCCCAAAAACAAAACAAAAAACGTATGTATGTATTTACTAGGGTGTTAACTTACCACCATTTTTTCCCTATGAATTTTTTTTTCTTTTTCACAGCAACTTAGATCACTTCTGTTCAGATTGCTCCCTCTTGATATGGAGGAGTAATGACATAATCACTCTGCTAATTGAATTGGTGGGGACATAGGTTCACAGCGCCTGCATTTTATGTTTTAATAAAACTATCAATATTTCTTTCCACTGCATTGATATTATATCGCAAAAGGAAGCCAATACAATGCACCGCCTTATTGATATTTTGTCTGACCTCTAGGGAGGGCTAACGCACAGGCAGACTGTGCTAAACACCGGGCCATTAAAAATAGCAATGCGCTGTTTTACAGTTTATGTATTTGGGGCCTTTTAAAATGCACCAATTATTATTATATTTTCCTTGTGTTTTTCAGGAGATAACAAAGACTCCACTTGGCTTGGGCGATGTGTTAAAATTTTCCAACCTGCCACCGTGAGTGTAACAACTGGCAGTAAGGATTGTGTGCACGTGCGTAGATTTCCAGAGTTCTCCTGCTCCCAATGAACCATTTCCAGCAAATGCAATCATGGAAGAGTATTTTGAGAAAAAGAATACATAATCACCTAACTGGGATCATTTCGGTTTTGAACCAGACAAAATGGGCAATCTGAAGGACTCGGTGACCTGAGGGACTATGCAATCAGATGAAGGATACCTCTGCTTACATCCTCTGAATGAACAAACAGATGGGGGATAAAACATGCCATGATATGTTTGGGAAACTTAACTACACATACATTTTTGCTCCAATTCTTAAAGATGACTAATGGTTTGACCGTGCTTTTAACTCCAATTGATGGGTCATTCCAACTAAGACAGCTTCACTGACATTTAATCACTGACATATTTTGTCAAAGACAGAAATCATGGAATGTGCGTGACGTGGGCCAACTCAACCTGCCAGTTGCAATTACCACACGCCTTGAATATTTCTTTAGAGGTTAATTATTTATCAATTTCTCTCTCAAGGGCAGGCCATTAAATTAGCAAAGTAAGACAATGAGAAACATCTCCCCCATTAATAAAAAAAGAAGTGGACTCAGCCACTAGCTAAAATACATATGCAATACTTTTACTAGGGATAAGCAATGATTGGCTAGTCGCTGCTTGGACATGTCAAGGGTGGAAGTTTGAGCTCCTTACCTTGCCTGGAGCCACTGCGATCACCACTAGGGCCAGTGTTAGGCGTATACTTGGTGTCGCGGGTGGCTGCACTGTGTCGCGTCCAGTCAAAATCATCATTCTTGTCCTGGGTGAACATGCAGATGGGCTCCTCCTCAAAGCTGCAGTGGAACTCTCCTGGTGAATGACAGAGCACATCGTTTCAGAAGAGTGAGAAGTTACAGTACACTGCTATGTCTTGAGTAGCGTGACACCTACTGTATATTTATGACATTTCCTGCGGCATGTGTGCGCGTGTGCATGTGTCTCAGGGGATACATAGACCAACCCGAGTCCTAATTACATCATGCAATCTGGTGAAAAGAATTTCTACATGAAGATGTGACCTCTCACTGACTGTGAGGGAGGTGCCATTGAATGTGTTTTTCTTTTTTTCTTGACTACGACATGCAGTTCTGTTCGCGACTTAAACAGAGTCTATGAAGACAGAGTGCTCCACTGAAGAAACACCCAAAGGCGGTTTTGTGTGTGCGACTATCAGACAGCCCACTACCGAAGCATGATGGATGACATTCAATAAACGTAGCCACAGCACAGTAAATAATTTCAAACTTAATACAAATCTCCTGTTAAAACATAATTTTGTGAGGTTTGGCACAGATACAGTAGAAAACTTTTATCTGAATCAGGTGAGCCTCTTGTGATTGTGAACAATCCCCCACATCCCCCCTTTTTAACAGGTTTAAAAGAAAAATGGGGTGATTGTTGTCCAATGTTTCATATCCTCTAACCAGTGAGACTGTGTAATCATTTCTTTAAACCTGACACCGCCTTTTCTATCAGCTTCCATCTTCTCTGTAGTAGGTGTGCAGGTGAAGATATTAAGTCCCCCCACCCGTTACAGCAAGTTTAAAACAAGTGGAAGGAATGGAAGTGGGTGGAACGACGTTGTTATTGGTCACATGAAGGGAACGTCTAAGTGAATAGACTGTGATGATGAGTGCAAATCCCCATGCACTCAGTTTAATGAAGGGGTAGTGGCTGGATCAACTCTGTCAAAAAAAAGAGAGAAAAAAAAAAACAAACGATGCAAAAACACCTGACCAGAGGACTTGGCGGCGCTAAGCGGTGTCCTCAAAGAGATAGCAAAAAAAAGCAGCATTTAGATTCAGGATGCAGGCATGTGCTCTGATAAATATTCATTGATTTATTAAAACGTAGCTGGGAGCAGTTTGGAGTGGTGACCTTGAGAGGAGCGGGATCTGCAGCTTTTACTCAGGTAATGGAGGTAACAGACGTAGAGGTGTGGTGTGGGTGGATGGGCCGGGGGATGGAAGAGGGCAGTGATGCTGCGAGGCAGAGAGAGAGCGAGAGAATGAGCTCGAGCGAGAGAAGAAGAGGTGGTGGAGAGGGAAAAGTGCAGCAAGGGGCCGCGTTTGAGGCACTCTTGACTCTTCTCCTCATGGGCATGCAGATTTAAATGGAGGTCTAGCTCCTGGTGCTAGACATTAACGGCCCTATCCGCAGCGAGCTAAACTAAATGTTTTCGCCTCGTGCGCCTCAGAGAGATAGGAGGATTTGGAGGATAGGCAGAGGAAGGAGGCAGGGAGGAAGGGGAGGCATGCAGGTAAGATAGTTTCCTGGAGGGATTTGGATAATGATGTTGGTGATTAGGATGTTTGCTATTATGTTGGCAATGTTTCTGTGAACACCCACCAAAATATATATCTATAAAAATAAATAAACCACGATACAAGGCAGCACACTGCCGCACAGCAAGCGATGATTAAGTCTGGATTCTCAAGGCATGAATAATGTGAATTTGTAAAGTTTCAACAATGAAACAATGCGTCATAAATGAAGCTAAACATTAAAGAATATAAACAGCTATGGCACAAATGCATGCATAATTAATGCTCACAGAGCACAGAAGGTGCAAATAAACTCATGCGCCCAGAAACACACACACCCACACAGATACACCGAACGACATCCAACATCTCATGCAAACGCTGTGTCCAAAATGCACAATGTCAAATAGCCTGACGCAAGCCTACCCTTTTCTAAAGGCAAGCCTTGCTCAATCATTGCTCATTTACTCCTGTTTTAGAGTCGTTTAAAAACATCTTCCAGTTCAATACTGATTATTTAAAAGTCAGCTTTCTATAGACGAGACAGTTACTTGGAGTATCCCCACTGTTTTCACAGCCGGTGTTGTGTCAGAAGGAGCACTCTGTCTGATGAGACATGCTAAGTGAGGTGCACATTACTTACTCAGGTGAGGGTTGATGGGAGCTGTGGAAGAGAAAGGCCAGGGATAATCGTTAGTACAGAAAATCTTAGCAGCCTGTCATTACATGAAACACTTATTAAGAGAAAATGTGCATGGAGGCACACGCCGACGTAAAAGAGCTCAACCTGTTGCACTGTCAGACACTGTGTGGCTGCCTTGTGAGCTCTGCTATTCAGCAAGTAGCAGAGTATTACACAGGCATATATTAACCTTTTGTGAGCAACAAGGAACATACTATGTAAAGATATAGCAGAGAAATAAGAGCTTCAGTAAAAGTGGGACTCGTCTGTCTGTCTGTGCATCCTCTGCTTTGCAGTGAGACAGAAATACAGTGAAACAGACAGCAGTGGCTTACTAAACATATCTGACCCATTCGTCATACAGTGCTAGCATGGTCTAACAGCCGTGGCAAGACAGGTTTCTTTTTGGCGTGTGCGACCGCAGAAACAGAACGCTGTTTGCAAAGTATCTGTGCTTCATCTCTGTAAAGCACTTTTGCCTTCTCAGTGTAAAAACACGAAGGAAACAGACGGCACCAATCAACTCCCGCACTCAGAACAATGATTATTGAGCAGACACAAAGAAAGATGTCTGGGATTTGAAGTGGAAAAGGTGACAGCATTCATTCGCAGTCTGTTATCTAATGTAAAAGAGTGAGGGATTAGGAGGACCAGCCTGACCACATTAATAAGCTTATAGCGCAACTGCTTATCATTACTGCCATTTACCGGCTTTGCTGATGTTCTTGTCCAAGGTGACTTCCATTTAGAACACTAAGCCTATTTTATCCTTCCATTTAGGAGCCAATAAATCACAAAAATGAGTAATAATCACAAGTGTGTCTGCTAATCAGTTTCCTGCAACTTATATCCTGTCTTTTCAAACCCATCATTACGAAAACTTTGAGATCAAACGCTAACGGAAATACACCGAGGACTTCTTTTGCATTCTGTCCACCTAACCACAGTTCAATGCTTCCCTCATTGATAATTTAAGAGGCTACCGCCGCAGCAAACACATAAAGGTCAAGGGTATCACACAGAGTTGCAGCGAGCCAGTTAGTCGGCACTTCACTTTTTGCAGAGTAAATACCATTTAACCTGTCAAGAAGATTCATGGGCATTTTCATGATCGATTGCTGACCGGCTGAATAGATGCGATACATCAGCTTTACTACAAAACTATGTTGCTGGGTGATTTATGAAACCTTGCTGTTCATGGAGGGAATTGATTTTAATCCAACCAATTAAAGTGAGTAATAACAAATCATTCCTACAAAGGAAAACATGTAGTGAGAGTGGCGAAGTACAGTGGCGCTGATGAAACTGCTGTTTTTAAAAGCTCAAATTACAAAAAAAGGAGGGATTTCTGTTTATTGTTGTGTAACTCGTGGAAATGTATGTTTGCTCGGGGATAAAAGGGGAGATAGACAAAGACACATACCATGAAGCAACTAAAATTGCATTTTCAGCGTACACCTTCCCCTGAAAACGCTTTAAGAATCTTTTATGTGACTGTGAAAATACTCGCCGCCCGACAGTCACTGCTTCCCACTGAATCTACAGTGGACTGCACAGAGCAGCACAGACTGCAGAGGGGGAGGAAATCATCCCGGCTGTTGCAGAGAAAATGTTTTAAATGACAACTTACAGCCTCGGGCCTGCGAAACGGATGCTGAGGTTTCCGACAAAACTCTATTCTTTCAGGCCCCCTCCTGCTCGCCGGCTCTCTCCATCTCAATGTCCCATTTCCTGTAACTCTCACTCCCTCCCTCCCAAATCCCTCTTTCTCCTGATACTGTGGTTATGAAAATGTATTTCGTTGTCTGCATTTTTTTTTTACCTGCAGCTTCCCCTGACTGACTCACTACGCCTTAATCCAAAAGAGTGTGTCTGCTCAAGCAGTGTCTCCATCCACACTGAGGAAATCAAGCTGTGCACAGAGCAGGCCCAGAGGCTACTTTTACGACTGTTGTGCATGCAAACACTCTCTCCAGATCACACTTGCATAAAACAGATAATTTAACTTCCAGTATAGATGACTATATTGGATATGGGAAAACAAACAAGCATTAAAATAAACTGCGACAGAGCTCAGCTGTTGACTCGAGTGTTTTAAATGAAGCACTTTTTTTTAAAGAAACGTTACCGCCTTTTCTCTAACTGTGTCTGAACTCCTGAAAACAAGTAGCAGACCTCAATTGCCCTTCTTCAAATGCGCTATGCTGTTAAAGCAGAGATGTGCAAAACCCTCGAGCACACTGCAAGGGCTTTAAAAAAAATCCCAGATTTCCTTCTTAATGCTGCAGCACCCTGCTTTTCCCCCGTAGCTAAAAAGCCTCAAATAATGATTGAGGATGAAATGCAATTTTGATAGTTGTCAAGATAAAAACTCCCAGTGATCACACAGTGGAGTGAAGAGCGGATTTTTCTTTTCTTTTTTTTCTTTTAAACTTCTGTTATTAGAGCACATATTAGGTGCATGTCTGCCTGACTCCTGGTTTATACTTTTCCAGCTGAGAGGACAAAACAAGCTGCATGCTTGATGCATGAATACCTTCCATCCAAATTGCCTAATTTTGATTGAAACACAAAGTGAGCTCATTGACCGCCAAAGGACATTGGTCCATGGAGGCTGTTCCGGATACAATCACTGACTTCATCTTGGCAGGATTCCCTGCCCACTGGCCTGCGGCTACATTACAAAGCAGCAGACAATTCCAAGGCTGCAGCCAAGTGTCCTCATAGACAACAGTGGCATGCCTGTTTCTATTCTTTTTTTTTTACTGACCTCATATAATCCACACACTCCCACATTCCCATCAATCATATTTAGGGGGTATGGGTGCGTGCCATGATGTTCTGAGAAGGCCCTGTGATGGCTCCACAGCTGCCCAACCATCAGCTGGAATAATGACAGTGTGGGTAAATGTAGTTCAGCAATCTTTCCCTCGTGTCTCCGTGACCAAAATAACAAGAGCGACATCACACCATTGTGTCCTTTTTTACAAAAGCCTTGTTCTGAGGATGCACTGCTCTGCACAAGTCCTGCAGTAACACACACGGACACACCCGAGCCAAGCCGAGCCCCGTGCAAGGCTGTTCTTTCATTAGTGCGCATATACATATATGCACTGATGGATTGGCATTCACTTTAATCTAAAGAACTGAAGTATAAATGACAGAACAAAAAAGACAAAAGGATATCATGTGTCATGTCATGTCACACCATGTTACAGCAGCAATCAAAACAGTTAAAATCATAAATATGCTGGTCATAACTCTTCCACCAAAAACAAGAGTGGATTTCAAAGGAATGTCAAACGGAGGGGGCATCCAGCTGAGCATAGGGAATCCATGAGTCACATGAGAGCAGTTGTAGGACGGTACACAAAAACTACTCTGGAGCAGCCTCGCACACTTGGTGAGCATAGATTAGCATGAAGAATGGAAACAGCGGGAATCAGCTAGCTCTGTCTGAATCTTTCAGGAGGTAAAGAATCCCAAACACCAGCACCTCTAAAGCTCAATAATTAATATGTCATATATCATTTAATTCTTAACAACTAAAAAAGAAAGAAAAAAAGAGTGAAAGCATCTATAGCTCAGAGATCTTTAAGGCTTTTGTGCAGTTGCCAGGCTAAAAAGAAACTCTGGGGAGTCACTGCTACAAGGCTAGCTGTTTCAGTCTTTGTTCTAATCCAAGCTCACTGACTGCTGGCTTATATTTAATGAACAGATATGAAAGCTGTATTGATCTTGAATAAATGTATTCCTTTAAGTGAAAGTACTTTATAAAGCAGAACTACTGAGCATGTACAAAATACTGTACATGAATAAAAGACAGCAGCTACTATAGAGCTATAGCTGTAGCCAAGGACTGCGCTGTAACAAGTTCTGTATCTTATTGGTCATGAACATGATTACATGATCAAAAAATATCCGCAACAGCAAGATGTTTTAAGGAGGATAGTACCAACCCTTAGAAGCTATGTGCTGAAAGCTTTGGGTAGCTTTAAAAAAATATATAGATAAAATATAATCTGAATTCTCAGGTTAAAGCATGCTTCACGGCAAGACAAAGAGACAGAAGCTTGGACAGCTATAACACTGAATCACCACTGGTCAAACAGAAACACCCCATTTACAGCAAGAAACTGAATTTAATATAAGATTTAGGGAGTTTTGCCTTAAGGAGAGGTGTTGTATATGTCACTGCAAGGTGCATAAAAATGGAATATTAAGAAACAGCAGCAGTGTTTTACTGTGACACTGTGAGGGTTGACAGGAGGCTTAAACATTAAATCCTGTGTATTGGAGGAAACCAGAGAGGAAGAGAGACATAGTGGGAGGGGAGCGTTATGAGGAACACCAAACAGATGCTGAGTTTGTCACTGCAGCAAAATTTAAAAGAGCATCTTCAGAGCTTGGTGACATAGCCATTCTTCATCTTGCAACTGGGGACACTGTAACCGCTTTTGTGTTTTCGTGCCAAGTCACAGAAAAGCTGCTACCATCGACTTTATGTGGTTCAGAATGATTGCTCGGCCTTTTGGGCAATGATGGAAAAAAAACTTCCTCTAATGGAGGACTTATGTTGCAATTTAACACAGGGCAGAAATGTTTAAGCTAACAGCTAACAAACAGACAAAGCTGTGTTTATTTCTGTAGGTTTTCTTCATTTTTTGCAATTTCTTTCATTTTAGGGTCACAAGGAGGAAGAGACTATCCCACTGTGCAAAGCAAACACATGAAATACGCTTATCGGTTGCTGTTCAACTTCCCATTTATGCAAATACTCAAATAAATGAATAAATTAATGCAATTACCAAAGTGTCTGCTGAGTCTATGCACAAATTTAGACTGGAAGAGCAAGGGCTAAAGGTTTATTCAATCCAGCAGCCTCCTTACGGAGAAGCAACATTTCTTGCCACAAATTAATCCAATTAAAATTAATAAAAATGCAAAAGTAATTATATTGATTAATTTGGGTTAGTAAACCTTTTTTGTGCTTGGACCCTTTGGGAGCTTCCCAAACAGTCAAATCTTGGACATGTCTTTGAATCAGGACAATAGCAACTGCAGGACTGCCATTAAAAATGCTACTTTAGACTTATATACCAAAGATGGGAAAGGACATAGTGATTACACAGCGATAAATAGAAGAACTTTTATAACTTTTTTTTCAATTCACTGTAAATTTCCAAACCCATAAAGCCTTTGTGCTACAGCCCATACACAGATGCCCCACAGGTCCGTGTTCCCCAGTGAGAATGAAACGGAAGTGATAATGGAGATGGTCCTGGGCTGTATTTCACACATCAGTCTCAGAGCAGAGTGGATACGGTTCAGCCCTACATTAGCCTGCTACCGTGGCGCTATGCTGTGTGTGGGAGAACAGAGCAGCCCTAGAGTGATAATTAGTCCAGTCTCTCGCTGGGCAGGCGATTTGCACGTCAGCATTGGCTCTCCTCTTTCTATCTGTTTTCTCCTTCTTCTTTTTTTTTTATTACTTTGTTCCCGTGTATCTCCCTTTTCTCCCCAGTCCCAACTCCATCACTCCTTCTGCGCCACTCTCTGCCTTAATTAGCCTTAATTCCCCTCACTTCGCTTCGACTGGATTCATTTGGATTCAACTCCACTGAATTCAATTCAAGGTTGACCGGGGGAGCCGCGCAGTATCACAAACTACTACAAAAATAACAGCGGAGAAAGTTTATCTGCCTCTCTCATTTCTCTCCTCTTTCCCAATTCTCTTTGCAGAAGCCATGATGAGCTGCAGTGAAACTGAATTATTCACAACTGCAGCAGCACCACTCCGGAAGAACTTGGCAGTCAGTGATAGACAGAAAACAGTCAGTCACTTAGTTTCTGAAGACGTACATCTCAAGTACCTGTGCATCTGTTCACTGGTACTGCTAGGCTAACTGCGGATACTACTGTAGTCTTTGTATTGTTTTTGCCAGCATGCCATCCCACAAGCTGGAGAATCTATCTCTGTTTGCAACCTGCTATTTCATTCTGTAAAGAAATACAGTGTGTTTTGATGTATTCTCAGTGGTCGCAGTACACAAAATCCTTGTGATGTCCTTCTGGCTGCTATTTTTGGCTGCTGTACTTTTATCAGAGAGACTCTTCTGATTCAACCTCAGTTTAACCTCATTTGTTATTATTGCTTTATCTCCTTAAATCCAAGGCTACTGTCTGAGATGCCCACCTGAGAACTGCAAATATACCGTCGCAAGGCTTTAAGGTCAGAATGAACAACCTTGAGCTCTATGGATGAGACATACTTATGAGAATTTTGAAATACGAAGTCTATTTTGAGTCCTTTTCAGTCTGGAGATAGCAACGAGTGACGATTTTGTTTCATCCGAATCAGAAATGTAAATAGGAGATTTAAAAAAACAGCAATAGGCAACGGGTCGGCGATCCAGATGTTACTGCTCCTGTTTTAAAAATTCTCGACTGCAATTCTCAACTACATTTTGATGCACCAGAAATAAATCCTAGATGCATTTTAGTGGCGGCAGTAAAAGGTGTCCATTTCAGTCAGCGTGACATTCTTGGAAACCTTTGAAAAAAATTCTGCCAGTTTTTATAACAAATTCAACCTGGACTCAGAACAAGGGGCCCCAGGGAGGACGAGGTCAGTATGACTAGATGTATTTATTTATTTAGTTACAATTTTTCAACCTTTTTCCTCTCTCTCTCTCTCTCCTGTAGCTTTTGCTTTTTCCCTCGCTCACCCCTCTCTTCAGGTAACTTCATGCTTTCTCTGGAGCAACGTTAGCACTGCGGCGATCTGCAATTACCGGCCGCACCGATCTGCTCTGTGCTTGTTGTTACAAACTGCCTCCACTTCCTTTGGAACCCGGCACGCTCTGGGCAGACGGCGTCCCTCCCTGCGACTGGTTTTGTTGTGTGTTTCCCTGTTGCACATTAAATCATTACCAGTGCTGTCGAGCTCTTCCAAAAAAAGGTAATTATTGGGGTTTTCTCTATAATATCTGAGTATTTGTAAAGCACTTTGTGGCTTGTTTTTGAAAATTGCTACATAATTATTATTATTATTACTTTTATTACTGTAGTCCAGATCCAAAGTCTATATGAAATAAATCAAATAAAATTGTTTGTGTTGTATCTGGCCCCTGAGTCTGGGCAAATGTACAGTAAGATTGTTATGCTTTTCATGTCAGGCATGGTGAGGGCAAGAACCTTTCAAAATATTTACAATGTGAAATTGAAGAGCCATTTATTATATGAAAAACATTCCGGGGGACTAATCGGATCCTCCGACAAAGACAAAAGACAGAAAATTGCATTGTTTTGGGAGGGGGGAACTGAGCGAAGGCAGCAAAGCATGACTCATCTCTGACCAGCTCTGTTTGGTCTTGTTACCCAGGCTACATGCTTGAGTCATCTGAAGCTTCAATGTCATGATGATCTCTCAAGCACAGACACAACAAGTCAGCCTTTGCCCCGGTACAGGGGAGAGCTGACTCAAGCAATGAAGGTCACTAAGAAGGGATTAGTCAGTTGATCAGCATCCATTTGGCTCAAACGAGAAAAGAAGCAAAGCCGGCTGAATTCGAGCTGTCTACAGATGACTGAATGTGTTACATGCAATTCAAATTACTTCAATCAGTTCACTTTTTTCACTCGCCCTTTCCTCGTACGTCTCATGCAAAATAACTCATCATCGGATCTCTGTAATGACTGCTGATGCTACGGCGAACTTTTGACATCATCGTTAGTGATGAACGTACGCCGTAAGCACAAACTTCAGCGGGACTTAAAATCTCTTGTCTCCTATAACTTGTTTTTATCTGTTTGCTGGCTGTGATAACACTGAAACAATAGAAAAAGTACGGAGCGCTTACCACTGTAGGTGACGATACGGATGGCGGAGTCCCCCTCTCCGAAACGCGTGATGGGCGTGAGGCGCACCTCGTAAGACTCGGGCTTTATCAGCTCAGTCAGGTTATGCGTCATGAGCTCTCCTTTGTTGATTGTTCCATCCACTGGGATCTCCTGCTCCCACCAGCGCTGGAGCCCCATCTGTGTCGGAAGAAGAACCACACGAGGTTTGGGATATTAGACATTTGCTAGTTCTGTTTATAACTAACAGATTTTCAAATAGCAAAGTGTTCCTGCTGCTGTCGAGGATTGGTATGTTCCCCTTCACCCTTTGTTCTATTTTTCCACCTTTCTGCTCCACAGCTGAGCAATCAGCATCAATATGATGCAGTATATGGTGTACTTGACAGACTCCTCTTTCTTTTGTTGTTACCTCCCACAGCCAAGCAGTTGGACCAGCCTTGGGTTTCTTTTCCCCGTATTTTCCTTGTTTGTTTCATTTCTTCTGACTGTTAGCCCATTTTACAGACCTTACCTTTTGCTTTCATGCACCATTTGCTTCATCTAAAGTCCTCCCATGCATGAATGCTAGTCTGTAAATAAAGATCATTTGGTTTCTCGTGTCTGTGAACTGTTCACACTTTTCAAAGAGCTGTTCTCAATACTGTACCAATAACAGATCACAGGGTCTCTCATGTGATCTCATGTGATGCATCTTCACTATCAGCTATATATAGGTTCTGTATGCAGATTTACCAAATAAGGAGAGTATGTGCCATGCAAAGAAAACACATTCTCCCATTTTCCTCCAAGTGTGACCACAGCTATGTAGTCCTTTAACACGACTGTATAATGTTCCATTTCATCTGCCAATTAAGTCCGCCTATAGGCATCTGTATGATTCACCAATGCCAAGCTGCACAACAAAAACAAATTTCCTTTGTAAGCTGATGACGGTTAGATGCTCATTAACCATATTTACTTTCGAAGCAGCTCCCAGGGTCGGAACTAAAAGACTGCTATTAGGAAGCAGCAGACACATGTTTCTATTAGCAGCAGAAACATTATTCTAGGTTTTATGGGCATTTTGTAAGTACAGTTGTGCTCTGACTGTCTGCCTGATTCCTTTAAAGAATTTCTATCATGATGTTCTGCAATTTTTTTTTTGCCATCTCTTTATAAAGGGACCTTGAATTGGCACGATTTTTCTATCTCCTCTTTCAATAATGTGCAGCAAACAGGCAAACTCCTGGCTGACTTAGTTCAGGTATCACACAAACTTTAATTCCTTTTATGCTTTCTGATATAATACAACCCCTCTGAAACACAAAGCAAAACAGGGTTTTGCTGCTAGATTTGCTGGTGAGGGGCGAGTGAAGGAGGGTACATTTTATCCTTGATTATCAGATTAACAGGGAAAGCTGCACAAAGACAAGTGATCGCGTCTGCATCACAATTAGTGACCGTACCATACAGAAAGAAGTGCACCATTAGCGGAGGGAGACAGAGATCGAGTGAATGAAGGTGTGACAGCATTGAGTCAGTGTGCATGTGAGGGAACAATACCAATTAAGTAATTACTTAGAGGCTGGATGATCCGCAATTATGGCGTGCAAGTTTTCATCACCATTAGTTTGCAGGTAAATAGAGTGCTTTGTCTCTCTGCGGTAATTGCAGATAGCGCTCTAGCCCTTACCTATGCTTTGAAAATGTTTAGCTTTCCCCTTAAGCACAAAAGGCATGACGGTTAATTGCCATAAATTACACAGTGTCGGCCTGTATGTGTCTCGTCCTATGTGTGTTTCAATCCTCTAAAATAAATGATAATATGGTGAGGATATTTGCTATTGTGATATATCACAATAGGCATACTGTGATATAGTATGCCTCATCTGTACTGGATTACATCTCCAAAACCAGTGACAAATACCTGTGACATGTGCAATGACAATAAAGTTGAATTCTATTCTATTCTATATCATAATGATGTGAGAAACTGATCAATTAGAAACTGACTACTTAAGTTACTGCTGCTAAAAGGGTGCTTGCAAGTTATGGAATCATCGTGTGAATGAGTGTGAAAATGCTCTTTTTCACGTAACTTTATGTAAACCTGTATTGTGTACTACATGCATTATGTTGCTATAGTGATTTGCATATGTCCACTGGTGATGAAGTACATTACTAAATAGGCTTTTATGTTTGGCCCTGAACTGCAGCCAAGTTCTGATAAAGATATTCTATCCATCTATCTATCCATCCATCTCATTTTTTATCATTTCTTTAGAAAACTATAAAGAAACAATTATTTAAAAGTAATTTTTAATGACTTTTTGGAAATAGTTCAGATGTTTATTATGTTCAAAAGCTGTGGCTAAAACATGAATATGAGACTTGATGTTCATCCAGTTTGCTCAAAAATTTATACATTTAAATATAAATATTAAAAATAGTATTTTTAATACCAGATTTAAGCAGTGAGCACCAAAAATGAAATATTTCATGTACCTTATCTCACTGCTGTTCACAAATTCTGATTGCCCATGGCATTATTTGCTTATGTTCAGGTGGCTGTATAATACTGAATAAAATTAAATATACACATGTCTGAGCTAAAAAAAAACCCAAACCACCGGACTCTGTGTGTGTGTGTGTGTGTGTGTGTGTGTGTGTGTGTGTGTGTGCTTGCGTGGCTTTTAATACTGGTCTTGGCTAGAGCTGCTTTAAAAAGGTCACCCCCCCCCCCCTTATTAAAAACCAACAGTGCTTAAATATGCAAATCAAATCAAACTCTAAATGCTGGAAAAAAACCAGAAAAACATTCAACTTTTCAGACACTTTGACACATGCACATACTTACAGGCTTATGGATTCAGCCCCATTGTTTTGATTCCCATTAATGTTCACTGAATCCACACATTTGCACTCAATTAAGGCTTCTGTTTACATCCCATTAGCTTTCAATCTCCACATTTTCCCCGCAGAGGTAGAGAGCTGTATTGATTTAATTTCATTTCACTGTGGCTGCGGTTCAGGAGGGGATTTATAGGAACTTTAAAAAAATAAAATAAAAATAAAGCAGAGCTGATCAAAGCGATACCAATAGACCTGAAGACAAACTCCAGAATAACCAACTGCTGGCATAACGTTAGACAAGCTGATCTACTGCAGATTACTTGCATGTAGTTAGTATGACTTCTATTGATCTGCTTGCACAACCTGACTTGTCAGATCAATCGAAATAGATGTAAAAAAAAAAAAAGGAGGAGTAGAGGCAGAAAAGGGAAAAAAGGGAGCCGCAAGATGGCAATATATGAGCTGAAAAAAAAAGTTATCTTAGGATTGGAAACAGGCAATCAAGGTTCTGGACAGACTAGAAGGGCTTGAAGCAAGCTGCAAGAGTATCAAAACAAGGCAGATATAACACTTTTCCACTGGTTCCTTGACAGGTGCAGCGATTTGTGTTTTGTGATTCTGACCAGTGCATGCCTTTCAGCTTGAGAGTCATTTCCATTTCCCTCCCCTTCAGTCAGACCGTCTCTCATGAGGGCACTGGGCGACAAGACGAAGCAGTCCATTACAGAGGCATAAGGTCTACCAGTTCTCAAGTATTAATTCAAAACTGAGAGAAAATGATAATGATTCTCAAGGAATGGCAGGGGGGCTGCTGCTGGTTCTATAAATAGAATGAAGCGGTGTAGTCCATGTGCCGATGCTTTCTTTACTGCACCATTTTTTCCTTTTTTCAAAAGGTATCTTTCTTTTTTTTTTTCCAATTTAGAAAAAGAGCCACTCCTCCTCCTCACTTCTTCTTTTTCATTTCCTCTTTGCATGCTGCCTCTGCCTCTTCTGGATTTCAACTTTTCTTCACCATAAGGCAATAAAAAAAATGTTATTATCATCCTAAATCACTAGTAAAGGCAAAGACCATAGATAGTACACTATATAGCAAATGCCACAGAAAAAAAGTCAGAATTTTCCCTTCAGCAAAGATTCTCTGACTCTGATTCTCATCTAAGACAACTGAAGATTGGCCGTTTTACCTCGGAGGAAGCAGATAATGGTCCCCCAGTGTGGCCTTTGGAGATATCAAGGCAAGAAGGTGGAAAGAAATTAATTTGCCCAAACACAGATCTTCTTCTAATACAGACTTGGGTGGTGATGCTCTGTCAATTGTTCTTTTTAAATAAAGAAATGCACATTAGATTGAAATGCTAATGTGATTTTAAAATTACATTTGGTCCGTTCTAGCACAGATGCAGACATTACAATCTTTACAAATGTGCACAGGACCAGCTGAAAATAGGAAAAGCAAATGTATATTCCTGGCAAGTTTTCAGACTAATCCCTGGCAAGTACACGGGCTCGGCAAGCACGACATAATTTATTACCAAACAGACCAACTGAGATAGTTGACAGAAAAATCACTGCGCTACACAAACATAACGGGTCTGAAATGTGTTCTCAAGCGTCAATTCCTTGAGGGTGTAGAGTGAGACAAACACTAAATTATATTATTCATTACAAACACAACTGTCAGGGTGTGCTCCCTAATTCGGAGCAGAAATTAGACGGATTTCACTGAAGCATGCGCCACATTTCTTCATCTTAAAAAAAATATTTTTTTGTTTGTTTTTAACATGGTTGCAGATGCACCTCCAAGCTGCAAAGGCAACGTGAAATTCTGCGGCAAGTTCAACATTTCAAAATGTTTCTAAGTGTGGTGCTGCACCTGCTGCTCTAAATTACAAAAAGAGAAAAAAGCAAGATCAAATGTGCATCGCCATGGGGGGTGGAGGGGGGTGGTGGCAAGATAGAGAAAGAAGAGCAGAGAGTGGAAGGTGCTCATTGATTGCCAAAACAGAAAATGTAACCATGCCATCCATCAGTGCTGCCTGCCTGTCATGTGTGGAGTTTACTCGAGAGGCAGGAAAAAAGAATACAAAAAAAGCAAAAAATAGGAGCTATGCTCGCTACTTCTAGCTGTGGGGACCCCTTTCACTCTTCTGATGGAAAGCAAAAACAGAAGCAATTCATGGAAACCACAGACCATGTTGAGCTGACTGCCCCTGACAGGTTCTCAGTGATTCCTGCTCGGCGCACGAAGGCTCATTCACGTCCTGAAAAACTGCACAATAAGACAGATATGAGGTTTGGCTCTGTCAATCGGGTACAACACGCAAGTGCGAGCACGCTGTGCAAAAGCTTCCATCGCGTGTTTAATTTGGCAATAAGAAAGGCTTTTACATGCCTGTCGCGTGGGATGACTCTAATTTATGTATGAAGGGTTGGAAAGAGGCTGACCAATACCCGTGACAAGTTACTGTACCAGATGCCAACATTTCATGACTTTAAAACTCATGTCGTGACTCTACTGGCTGTGATAGTAGCTCACAGAGAATAGAAGACTGAACAATAGGAATGCAAATGAGCAGGCACCTCATAGCAGTCCTACCTGTCTGATGCCTAGTCTGTAGGCAACAATACGGTCCACAGCATTTGGGTTCATCTGGGTCCACTGTAGCTTGAAGCCATAGACCCTTGGCCTGTTCTGCCACAGAGGGTTGTAGGTATCATAGTAGAACTCCGGGGGGTAGGCTTTCCCTAGAGAGAGATATAATTAAAAATAATGACCATATTTATCACAAAACAGACGTAGTCATAGCGAGACATCAACCTTTGGGAATCAAGGGTGCGTTTAATCACATGTAACTATCACAATAAATAAGTTTCCCTA